>NC_068938.1:58807583-59068656 GCF_016801865.2 Culex pipiens pallens | reverse complement strand
TAGAATAAAAAGTCAGTTTGTGGAATTCTTTACAACGGCTCAGCTTTTTTTTTTTCTTTGAGACTTCCAAGGCTTAGAAGTAGATTTTGGTAATTTAATTTTGCTGTAAATGTAAGCCTTAAATAATTTTCACCACAAAATCAGTGAGAAAATCCATTCCAATCTACTATACCCCTTCATTTGGCAAATGCTTTTGTTATTTTTTTCACCATTCTGTTTTCTCCCTCCATCCGGAGCACGTGGTCGTAAAAATTAATTCAACGACTTCACTCTCGAGCTCGAGCTTATTATTTCTGTGCCCAGGACATGTACGAACCAGCTCGATCCTTGTTGTTTTTTCCATTTTGTTCGAGCGTGTGTGTGTGTGACATGGTCATCAACGGGGTGGGGACACGTGTCCTTGTAGACTCTGATTCTGGTCGTGCCGTTCTGTTAAGTTCCGTTAAGGGCACAGGAGTTATGGATCAATTCTTTGTAATAAATTTAGCAAAGACTTTGAAGGAAGGAATCTCCCGAAGAAACGTGCGTCGTCTTGCTTAAGCTGAGCCTCCACTTTTCTGTTCAATATTGGAATAAAGTGCGAAGAAAGTATGGCAATAAATTTCCAGTATTATTGGCTCGGGAATCACGGCAATAAATAATTTATTGTCTTTCATTTTGGCTGGTGGATTCCATCGAAGGGAGAGGGGTGGGTTATGGGAGGATGCTGCTTGTTCATCACAAAAAATGAAAAAGAAGAGAAAAGTGTGTTGGTTCCTAGGATGATCTGGGAGGATGTTTTATGGGCGAGTAGCAGCAAATGTGTCTTTTAGTGACTCTACGGTGGAGTGCTCTGGTTTAAGTCCATCCAAATGTCCATGTGGCGTGGTCCATTGATATGACAAGGAGAACGAAATATTATATCATCAAGTATGGACAGTGAATCAGACAATTCCTTTATGATTGCATCGAACATGACAATCTGTGCACGTCAATTTTTTGTTTCGCCAATTCACTTGAAAAGTGCTGATGTTCGACCATGTTTAACATGACATCGAAGTCGAATATCGATTCCAGATTTCAAAGCACTTTCAAAATCCAAACGGTTCAACGTTTTTTTGGGTGTGCCGCCCCAATCCTATCTTCATTATTACTAATGAATCGAAACATTCTAAATCCAATTTAGCCGATTTCCTCCTTCTTTAGTCTCATGCTCGACGAAGCCTTTGTTCGACCCATGGCCTTAAACCGAAACCAAAAGCAAAGGAGAAAAAAAAAACATGCAGGCCAACATCAGATAAAACTGCCAGTTGATCCGACGAACTACCCCCGATTATATCGGGCGGTCTTAAGGTTCGAAAACGTTGGACCGTGTAGGGCTCATCCAACCGTGAGCCACACTGAGACTGACTGACTGGTTCATTTTCGTGATTTTCCTTCAACTCAGCAAAGGAAAAGATGAAAAAAGGGTTCAATCGGTTGTTTTTCCGAGGCTTTTTCTTATCTCAGATTATGAAGAATGTGGTTTCGCGTAGGACTGGAACGACGAACTCTTTCATGTTTTGTCTTATTAACAATGTCTGGGGAAATATTTCTGACATTCGTTGATTTCTTGACGGATTTGGGATGAAAGGTGGAATGCTGGGTGGGGAATGACATCATTTAGAACAGAGGCTGATGGATCTGATGATTGAAGCGGTTTTCGTGGTGATCAGCTGAGCAGTGATTGGATGTTTGACATGGTGACATTGCCGTTTGTAAATGTTCCACTGTCGCTTCGAAAGATTTATTCGAAGCAATATCAGAAAATTTGCTCTTTGGCCAATTTATTCAAAGTAATTTGTTAAAGTTTCCTGTGATGTATCAAAAATTGATCTTTGTTTTTCTTTTTTTCTCAGCTAACTTAACCCTAGATGTTAGAGAAAGTCATCCATTAAATGATTATAAACCATTTATTGTTCACATTGCTGTTTTTTCATTTCGCTGAAACTTTTGAAGGACTTTAAATTGTGAGGAAATCGGTTCTCGTAATTGATCTGTACACTTTTTGAAGTTTGATCACATTTAAAAATATGGTTCTCAAAAAATGTATTTGTTTCATTATAGACAGAGGCTTTTCAATGTCATAATATAAGAAATTCCACAAAAAATAGTTAAAATAAAATTGCTTTTTTACCTTAAACGATGCACAGTGGGCGAAATGGAACCCAAAATCGGACTTAATTGAACGCGGCTGGTTCCCTGGTATGACTAATACTGTTTCTAATGTAAAAAAAAATCCGGGGAATCGATTGGCGATGGTTTCATCCACCGCACAAAACGGCAAAGGGTCCATTTTGCCCCAATTCCCCATTTTTTAACATTTTTTCTTGAAAATCGGTCTGTATTTAGAGCGGAGGCTTTATGCGGCCTTCCAAAATGCACTTAACTTATGTGAAAATGTCCCAGGAATCCAGTAAAAATAACCACTTGCACCGCAAAAATCATCTAGGGTCCATTTAACTTCAATTCCGCTATAAAAGCATGTTTGGCCGTTTTCAAATGTTAGTTCAGATTTTAAAAATCTGAAAATATTTTTATCGTAAAGATCAGACAATTTTACATAAGAATGACGATTTGCACTTGAAAGTTTGACACATTTATGTTGCTATAGAAATTAAACTAAATAAAAAGATTGAAGAATCACTTTTGGGCCAATTTTCCCAAACGTAGAATAAACTGCCTTTCACATAGGGGAAGGTGGGGCAAGACGATCATATGGGGCAAGAGGAACAATCGCTCCTACGGCCGTAATTTGTACAATTATGATTATTTCCAGTATGAGGAATTGTTGCTAGCAATGCAATTAGCTGATTCTACTACCACATAACCGCCAAAATGACGTAAGCGCCACGGGGCATAAGATTTAATGAAGTTTTTTTTCGAAACCTTTGTTTTCTTATAATATTTGGAAAGTACAAAATAAGGCTTAGGGTTCGTTTTAAGGCTCATTTTATCAAAATGCTATTTTTCCTAGATCAGTAGTGTCCCTACAAATGACATGCACCTATTACAAAGTATGATTTAACTTTTGGTTATTTTTGTTGAGAGCTTTTAAAAAATCTTGTTCAGGTGGGGCAAGTGTACCATATGGATTTTTAGTATGGAAAAAATTACGAATTGCAGCAACACCATATTTTATTGGGAAATAAATACATGAAAGTACTTAAAAACTGATAAACAATCGTTAAAAAAAATTGTACATACAAAGTATAGTGATATTATGAAAATTTACTATTTATCATCGAAGTAGTATTTTTTTTTCGTAAAAACGATAAAATTTTTAGTAAAATATTATTATTTAATCTAAAAATGGAAGAAACCATTCAAATACATTCTAATCTGATGTATCTAAGTGATAACAGTTCAATTGTTAGCAAATTACCATATTTTTTCATGCATTGTTCCTCTTGCCCCAACGGGTTGCTCGTCTTGCCCCGCTAGTTGAGTAGGACGTACGGAAAATCAAAAATTTTAAAATCAATTTTTCACATTAAAAAACAGGATTTTTTAAAAACTTGTTTAAACAAAGTCTTAGTCAAGACCTAGAATAAGATGATTATAATAAAATCCGACAGATTTTTTAACTTTTTAATGGGTTATAACGAGCATTTCCTTAGCTTGTTACACTTGCCCCACTTTCCCCTACATTTTATTTTTATCAACATAAATATGTCAAACTATCAAGTGCAAATCGTCATTCTTATGTAAAATTGTCTGATCTTTACGATAAAAATATTTTCAGATATTTAAAATCTGACCTAACATTTGAAAACGGCCAAAAATGCTTTTATAGCGGAATTGGAGTTAAATGGACCCTAGATGATTTTTGGGGTGCCAGACCGTTTTTCAAGAAAAAATGTTAAAAATGAGGAATTGGGGCAAAATGGATCCTTTGCCGTTTCATGCGGTGGATGAAACTATCACCAAGCGATTCCCCGGATTTTTTTACATTAGAAACAGCATTATTCATACCAGGGAACCAGTCGCGTTCAATTAAGTCCGATTTTGGGTTCCATTTCGCCCACTGTGCGATGGACCTGAAAGACGCAGTGGTCCAGTACGTAAAATATAGTTGAAAATTTATTTTCCAAAAAAAACGGTCACGTTCTAGAACTTAGATGTCTTCTTTTGGTTTTGTTGAAAATTAGGGTGATTAGGGTGTTTTTGGTAATCTATATTTTCAGGAATAATTATGGCAGTCTTTTTGTCTTCTTGAAAGTTATTGGGCTAACCAATCCAAATAATTTTTTCAAAGACTCCACAGTTTTATTTTGCCATCTATGCCTTTTACGACCAAATTTATTTTTGTTTATTGAAAAGTCGATGCGAACCTTAGAATTAAATGTTAAGCCATTTTAAGGAAAAAAAGGCGAATTTTTCAAGAGCCAGGAAATCAAAAATATGAACAAAGATCGACTTTTTTCTACGAGCATAATTACACCGATTAACATAAGCTGGACAGTTTTCGAATTTAGTTAGAGGTTTTAGACATTTAAAATGAAGTTATCTCGAGTTTATAAAAAATATCCATGAACTTTTTTGAGCGTTTGCAGAGCTAGATCACTTCTTTCGAATATTTAAATCTAAATATTTGAGTTTTAAATTTGCACCTTTTTTACCTTAATATGGATGTAACTTATGATCCTTAAAAGACTTTTCAAAAAACAAAAAAGTTTTTTTAGTGGTCTTAAAGTGTCCTGAAAATAACTTTTATCTAACTTTGTTTTTCTTCTTTAAAAAACTGTTTTTTGTAGATTTTTTTCATATGACAGAGAGACATGACATTTAATGAAATTTTTTCATGAATACATTCTGAAAAGTAACCCTGCAATGTTACAAAAAAAAAACGAAATGAAATGTTATAATTATTATTTCAATGAAATAATAACCTCGCTGGGTTGTTGCAGATTCGGAAAGTAATTTAAATTTCTCTTAAAATGACATTTCGGAATTTTGATTACGCCATTAAACCTGTCCAGTTTACACAAAGTTTCTTTGACACCAAATGTCGATTTCCTCACTATTTCGAGCTTCAAAACACTGAAAAACGTGTCTTGGTCAAAATCCAGAAAAATTAAAGGGATCGTACCAGGCCAAAGTCACGAAATATAGAATAATGGTCCTTGAATTCTTGATCTGGGACCAAAATTATCCCTTTAGGCAAAGTTTCAAGGAAATCGAAGAGGGATTGGGGCAACTTTTTCCAATTTGACGAAAATTACCTAGCGCCTTTTGTAAAGAAAGCTATTTTTCGATCGGTTTTAAGTCGAAACATGAAAAACAATTTGAAAAACGGTTACAAGCTAACCAGAGATATTGAGAAAATTGTATTTCAAGATAGAATTGTCTTACCAGCAAAATAATTGATGAATCTCATTCGGATAAGTATTGTTTTAAAACAGAGCTATTTTATAAATAATTATAAATATTTTTTGATTTTAAGATTAAGGATCCACTACACGCAAACATTTTTGCTTCGACTTTTTGACGGATCATTACTCTGTGTTCACAGTTATCAAACTATGTAAAATTCACTTAAATCTTATTTAAAAGTAAATAGTATAATTTGTGCTCTAAATCACATGAAATTAAGTTCTCAATGGGATGGCATGACGTTTGCATAGAAAATCACCAAAAATGGTTTAATTCAATCAGAACAGCTATTTTCTGATGGTAACTAGGCGCCAAAACAACTTCTAGAATTTGGGTGCAGATACCCAACGTTTTCGTTATTCACTTTTTGTTATTTTCAATCTGCCAATTTAAAAAAATGCAGTGTGTGTAGCTGTTTTTCAAATCTCAAAAAAAATGTGTTATTCAATTAACTGAGTCTTTTTAGTTCGCTTATGCGCAGACAGTCACACCATCATCAAATGTGTTATTTTTCTGCAACTTTATAATGTGTATCTATTGTCATCAATTATGCACATCTCTTCTGCGCTGACTCTACGAAGTCTCTATCGAACTTTCATAGTGAAGTGTTGAACATATTGAAAAATGCACGTTTTCATATCATGGAAGAATCACCAAACAACATCATTACAGTTGTGCAAGCTGAGTGAGTACCTTTTGCTGGAAAATTCAATTCTACCCCTTAGAGCATGTGAATGTTCAGCAACGCTGACAACGAGCTGCGATAAATTGCGCTAGCAGTGTGGTTATATTGTTGTTGAATTGCTTTTTGCACGTAGGTTTAACAGAATTGTTAAATTTTTCGGCATTGGCAGAATTTTAAGATCTGAAAACGTTTCAACTACGGGCTGCTCCTCATAAGTGGCATTTCCCATCCATATTCGTTTGAACGTAAAAAACCCATTTTCCCCCCCGAACGGCACTTCAGGCAACAATGGAAAACATGTTTTCGTGTAAGGGTGTTTGTATTGGTTTGATTAAATTCGTCAGGATGCTGCATTTTAATGAGCGAAACTGCACCCTCTTTTGAATCGTTCGAAATATGCCGAATTCAGCAACAATCGGTGCGCGGGTGCAGTCAATGAGT
The DNA here is from genome assembly GCF_016801865.2 of Culex pipiens pallens. NCBI lineage: Eukaryota > Metazoa > Arthropoda > Insecta > Diptera > Culicidae > Culex > Culex pipiens. Next base: position 59,062,136 of record NC_068938.1, on the reverse strand, counting down.
CTCGTACGTTGATTGTTACACTTAATGAGAAAAGCCACCCATTTCTGAATTGCGGATTGTTTTTGTTTACAGAATGTTTCATCGGGCCCACACATACGCTTAATCGTAACGAGTTCTTTTGAAACAACAAAGATAAACAGCTCAGTGCTGTGTTTTTATGTGGCTGAGGTTCTTTTCAATTTGAATTTCAAAGATTACCTTTGTTCGAAATTCAAGAAGCATAATAAACATTTAGTTCATTATCGTTTCTTTCATAACTCAACACCTTACAGTTGAAAATGTAATTTGATTAATTAGTATGAATATTTCCATTTCAAGAATATAGTTTGCAATACAAACCACATTTTAAAAGCGAGTTATTGAGGTTTTTAATGCGTAAAACTGCAAAAAGGTGATCGAATCTGACCGATATTTTTAACATAAACTCTATTTTGTTTATAAGCTACCAATTTGTATAACAATGTAACATACCGAAACATTATCTGGAGAAAACAAATACATTCTGTAATTTAAAAAATATGCGATTTAATATTCTCATATGTTTCGTAGGTTCTAATTCCATACAATTTGCTGATATTCACTTTTTGTACAACTTAAGGTGTTACATACATCTATACAATCTTAAAACTCCATAATTTAGAATATTTATTAAATTCTCTTAAAATATGATTTCCAATCACTCTCAAAAGTATCGTGATTCTAGTGAATAGAAGACGATTTAAGTTTTTTTAATGATTTGCCATGCAAAAGACAAACTGTCAATTTTTTAGCGTTTTTCTCGAGACACCGAGTTGATTTAGGGGTGCCACGATATCACAAGATTGGATGGGCCAAATTGGCTGAAATTTGAAGTGAGAACTTTCAAGACATACCGTAAACCAGTGTGACTTTGATAGGATTTCAATTTGTTTTTGAAATATTTTCCAACAGGTAAGATTTTCTCAAGATTTTTTTTTTAAAACATGATTTACCCTTTATTATTTATTATTTATTATTTATTATTTAAAAACTAATTTACCCTTCTCCTAGTGGAAAATTGTCCAGAGAATCCGAAAATGAATTCCGTTTACCGATTCAAAATAATGTTCATTGAGAAAATCATGACAGTTTAAAATAATGACTTCCATCAACATTTTCTTGACTATTGTTAACTAACTTTTTAAACTTTTCAAAATTTTATGAAAAGTTCTTTTTGAGGTACTTTGAACAATTCTCACCCACGGTCAGTATGATTCGAAACAATTCCGTACGTATTTTAATTGTACTCTTCATTTTGCGGAAAAATCGCAAACCAATCAAAGTCACCCCGTTTTATGGTATGCATGCACGACGTATGGTATGTTATGCACGACGTAGCCCAATTTTTAAATTTCGAATTTGGAAAAATAATAAAAAATTAAAACAGATATTTTTTTATGAAAAACAGGAAAATACTTTTTTTAAATAAACTTTTTGAAAATTGGCCTTCGTCATGCAAACGGGAAAAACTTTTGATAGAAATTTGCTTTTTCACTTCTTACTGGGCTATTTATTACTTGATTTCAGTTGGAAACGTATTGTAAGTGCTGTAATTGAACGTCAGATTGCTGTTATGCCAACATTTTAAATGATCTTTACGGTGGGGGTGAAGAACGAAAAACAGATCCGAGCAAAATGTGTTAGAGTAAATTTGTAAAATTTATACATCATGCTATATTTTACCAAACCTCAAAGTGTTACAGTGTTTTGGAAACGTATTCATTTGAAATTAACGTTGAAGATATTGGTTTTACTTAAAAAAAGGTGCAGTGGTAATCCTACAGGCATAACCATCATGACGAAGAACTTCGGACACAAAAGTAAATGAAATTTTTAGAGTTTTTAATATTTGCTTTTCTTGGCCACAAAATCAATCAAGAAATAGTTATTTCGTAAGATCTATTTATTTTTGCTCAAAGATGGTCTCGTGGTATTTTGACGTTTGATATCAATTAAAACTTTCAAACGCTTCTTCAGCTAATCGTAATAGCAAAATTTTCGAGCCAGTTTATATGAAATCATTTCATCAATTCTCTGTTAAACTTTCGGCATTGAACAATTTTCAAAAAATATTTTGCAAGCAATAAAATGTATTACAAAGAGTCATTCTGAACCATGTGTTAAAGACACAACACACAAACCCTAGAGCTTGATACCCATATTGCCCCAACTCTTATGGTTCTGCAAATGTCCCCTTATCGGAACATCTCCGGGGCCTCCGGCCACTCCAGGTGGTGGCCATTACTGCCAAAATGTCAAATTTCATGTCCAGTATCAAAATCCCTAAAGTTTGATACCCATATTGCCCCAACTCTTATGGTTCCGCAAATGTCCCCTTATCGGAACATCCCCGGGGCCTCCGGCCACTTCAGGTGGTGGCCATTACTGCCAAAATGTCACATTTCATGTCCAGTATCAAAATCCCTAAAGTTTGATACCCATATTGCCCCAACTCTTATGGTTCCGCAAATGTTCCCTTATTGGAACATCCCCCGGGGCCTCCGGCCACTCCAGGTGGTGGCCATTACTGCCAAAATGTCAAATTTCATGTCCAGTATCAAAATCCCTAAAGTTTGATACCCATATTGCCCCAACTCTTATGGTTCCGCAAATGTCCCCTTATCGGAACATCCCCGGGGCCTCCGGCCACTCCAGGTGGTGGCCATTACTGCCAAAATGTCAAATTTCATGTCCAGTATCAAAATCCCTAAAGTTTGATACCCATATTGCCCCAACTCCTATGGTTCCGCAAATGTCCCCTTATCGGAACATCCCCGGGGCCTCCGGTCACTCCAGGTGGTGGCCATTACTGCCAAAATGTCAAATTTCATGTCCAGTATCAAAATCCCTAAAGTTTGATACCCATATTGCCCCAACTCTTATGGTTCCGCAAATGTCCCCTTATCGGAACATCCCCGGGTCCTCCGGCCACTCCAGGTGGTGGCCATTACTGCCAAAATGTCAAATTTCATGTCCAGTATCAAAATCCCTAAAGTTTGATACCCATATTGCCCCAACTCTTATGGTTCCGCAAATGTCCCCTTATCGGAACATCCCCGGGTCCTCCGGCCACTCCAGGTGGTGGCCATTACTGCCAAAATGTCAAATTTCATGTCCAGTATCAAAATCCCTAAAGTTTGATACCCATATTGCCCCATTTCTTATGGTTCCGCCAAATGTCCCCTTATCGGAATATCCCCGGGGCCTCCGGCCACTCCAGGTGGTGGCCACTACTGCCAAAATGTCAAATTTCATGTCCAGTATCAAAATCCCTAAAGTTTGATACCCATATTGCCCCAACTCTTATGGTTCCGCAAATGTCCCCTTATCGGAACATCCCCGGGCCTCCGGCCACTCCAGGTGGTGGCCATTACTGCCAAAATGTCAAATTTCATGTCCAGTATCAAAATCCCTAAAGTTTGATACCCATATTGCCCCAACTCCTATGGTTCCGCAAATGTCCCCTTATCGGAACATCCCCGGGGCCTCCGGTCACTCCAGGTGGTGGCCATTACTGCCAAAATGTCAAATTTCATGTCCAGTATCAAAATCCCTAAAGTTTGATACCCATATTGCCCCAACTCTTATGGTTCCGCAAATGTCCCCTTATCGGAACATCCCCGGGTCCTCCGGCCACTCCAGGTGGTGGCCATTACTGCCAAAATGTCAAATTTCATGTCCAGTATCAAAATCCCTAAAGTTTGATACCCATATTGCCCCAACTCTTATGGTTCCGCAAATGTCCCCTTATCGGAACATCCCCGGGTCCTCCGGCCACTCCAGGTGGTGGCCATTACTGCCAAAATGTCAAATTTCATGTCCAGTATCAAAATCCCTAAAGTTTGATACCCATATTGCCCCATTTCTTATGGTTCCGCCAAATGTCCCCTTATCGGAATATCCCCGGGGCCTCCGGCCACTCCAGGTGGTGGCCACTACTGCCAAAATGTCAAATTTCATGTCCAGTATCAAAATCCCTAAAGTTTGATACCCATATTGCCCCAACTCTTATGGTTCCGCAAATGTCCCCTTATCGGAACATCCCTGGGGCCTCCGGCCACTCCAGGTGGTGGCCATTACTGCCAAAATGTAAAATTTCATGTCAAGTATCAAAACCCCTAAAGTTTGATACCCATATTGCCCCAACTCTTATGGTTCCGCCAAATGTCCCCTTATCGGAACATCCCCGGGGCCTCCGGCCACTCCAGGTACTGCCAAAATGTCAAATTTCATGTCCAGTATCAAAATCTCTAAAGTTTGATACCCATATTGCCCCAACTCTTATGGTTCCGCAAATGTCCCCTTATCGGAACATCCCTGGGGCCTCCGGCCACTCCAGGTGGTGGCCACTACTGCCAAAATGTCAAATTTCATGTCCAGTATCAAAATCCCTAAAGTTTGATACCCATATTGCCCCAACTCTTATGGTTCCGCAAATGTCCCCTTATCGGAACATCCCTGGGGCCTCCGGCCACTCCAGGTGGTGGCCATTACTGCCAAAATGTCAAATTTCATGTCCAGTATCAAAATCCCTAAAGTTTGATACCCATATTGCCCCAATTCTTATGGTTCCGCAAATGTCCCCTTATCGGAACATCCCCGGGGCCTCCGGCCACTTCAGGTGGTGGCCACTACTGCCAAAATGTCAAATTTCATGTCCAGTATCAAAATCCCTAAAGTTTGATACCCATATTGCCCAACTCTTATGGTTCCACCAAATGTCCCCTTATCGGAACATCCCCGGGGCCTCCGGCCACTCCAGGTGGTTGCCAGTTCCAATAATAAACTCCCGCTCATGCCGGCTGGCATGTCTTGGCGTGTCCATGCCTCCAGGCCATCTGCTCTAGGGTCTCCAAGCCATCCGCTACCGGGCCTCCAAGCCGTCTGCTACCGGGCCTCCAGGCCATCTGCTCCTGATGTTGACTCGTCGACGTCCAGCAACAGAATGAATTTTCGGGACCGACCGAGCCGCGTTTTGTTAATTTAGATCGGGGACGTATGCCCCGCCTTTTTGCACCCATTCTCCTACATCTCCTTATTCGCTTTTTGCCGCGTCGACGATCCGAAAATTATGAGGTAGAGTGGGGGTGATTTTAGATACATCAATCTCACGTCTCTCGATTGACTGATTGGGAAACGTTTGTTCAACCAACCAGCGTGCGAGCAATGTTCAAATTTTCAATTAGGAACGTTCAAGTTACCAACTTTGCATTTTTTCAAACATTCATCTGTTCGTTTATTAGGAACGTTCATGTTACCAACTTTGCATTTTTTCAAACATTCATCTGTTCGTTTATTAGGAACGTTCAAGTTACCAACTTTGCATTTTTTCAAACATTCATCTGTTCGTTTATTCATGCTATGTGTTAAATATATGATTCTACCGTGCTTTGTTTCGTTATATTCTTTATAATTTTATTAAAACTTTTTGTCATTTAACCTTTTCTGCCGAATGATTTTTCTGCCATTTAAAACATTCTGCCATTCAGTTTTCTGGCAAATGGTTTTCTGGCGAATGACATTTTCTGGCATATGAAAATTCGGCTTTTTGAACTTTTCGGGCATTTAACCCATTCTGGCATTTGATTTTCTGGCGTTTGGTTTTCTGGCAAACAACATTCTGGCGAATGACATTCGGGCCTTCGGCCCGACCTCTAGAGTCCTAAGACGAAGTTCTTCGTCAAAAAATGATATACTTTTATTGATTTATACACGTTCTTGAGTGAGAGAATTAAATCACGACTTTTAATCAAAAATATATTTACGCGTAATAGCCAACTTTTTCAAATATCTACATCGAAATTGAATGGAATCATTGAAACATGTCTGGCATAAAATTTATCATGTTTTTTTTAGAAATAAAAGACAATTTTTCATTTGTTGGCAAAATAACAATTTCGCACAACCAGGCTTTTAAAATTTAAACACTAAATCTTTACTAGAAACAAAGATCTTTAATACCTGGGGATTGAAAAGAGACAAGCCGTAACGTTATATTCGAATGTTTACATCAAAGGAGGAGGAGGTTCAAGCACAATCGTGAATTTTTCCTTGCAATCGATTTATTTTTGAATCTGTTGTGCGTGTTTTTTTCTCAAGTTTATTGTTCAGTATGAAGAGCTTTGCCAGTTTCAGGCAGAGTGTCTAAAAATGTTTGCAAAAAGAAAAATCAATCAACTTCGCTTTGAAAGCGGTTGTATAAATAAATTTTGGTGGCATCAAATATTAATACGTTTTTTAATTAACACACACAATTCATTATCGTAATTTTCTGTACAAGTACAGCTAGTCCTTCTTTTAAATCCGATTCCCAAAATACGAACCCAAAAACTCCAACAACGCTTATACTAAAAATTCCCAAAAGTCAACTTCAGCTCAGCTACCTAAAATTTATCGTTTACAACGTCTGTCTCGAAACAGATTCTGTTTCACCGACTTCACATCCCTTAAAAAAATCAACACACAACAATTGATTATACATTATATTCCTAATCATCGATTACAATACTTGCTGCTTCTGGCGAACAGTAAAATGGTTCCGCTTAGACATTTCAAAAACGGTTCCGCTTTTGGACTCCTCTATTCACCACCCCAAATGGTGTCTTGGGAAGAGTTGTAGGTAATCAAGAGAACAGTTCAGAAAAAAAGATGCAGGGATTTTTGCAGGCCTTTTTACAAAAACAAAATACCCATTTCAGAAAGTCCGTATTTTTTGTTTAAGAAATTGTTGGGTAACACAACTTCACAAATTTTGCGAAGATTTTTTGAGTTTTTGTCCCGCGGCTCTGACCAAATTGGAGGGGGGGGGGGGGGTGGTAGAGTAATTTTCTGAGATTGCCAAACATTCAATATTACGCCCTTTTAAAATGTAAGTCTTGATTAAAATAAAAGTATTGTTTCCGAAAAGATCGCAAAATTTCATGAATGTTTCATATTTAACATTGAAAATCAGACCATTCGTTGCTGAGATATCGTTTAGAAAATGGTGGGTTGTTTGGGTGAGACTTGGAAATTTCTGTTTAGTTGGGATTTGATGGCCCTTAAAACATATATTAAAAAAAAAAACAGTGTTTTTTTTTGCAAATCAAAAAATGAATAAACCAAATCGATCAAAAAATCCTTCAAAAGATACAGGTAGTAGAATTTTCAAACCCCGATGGTTTGACACCAACTGTTGTCAAACAAACGGGGTCACTTTTTAGTTTGACACCCCATTTACACCGAGTTCACACACACTGTCAATCATTTGTTATGATAGTGTGCGTGAGCGCCGTGTAGAAAGTGACAGTTCGTCACTTTTTAGTTTGACTTTGACCAACCAACGGGGTACAAACTAATAAAGTGTCAAACGAAAAAGTGAACAACCACCGGGGGTTGAGTGTATCATTTTTGTATGGACAGCTGCCAAATTTGTATGGAAAATTATATGGGCAAACTAATGATGCAAAATGGCTTCTTTGGACATACCGAAGGCAACAAAAAAAAATTAGCCGGATTAAAAAATACACAAGTTTGGTAAAAAATTGCTCAAAGTAGAATATTATATATTTAACCATTTTGAAATGCAAGTCTTGATTCCACAGCTAAAAAAAATAAAAAAGATTTCAAAATTTAACAAGTGTATTATTACTGATTTTGCTTTAACAACAACTAAACCCACGATCCTTGAAGACAGTTTAAAACCCAACACCGTTAAAGTTTGCGCAAGATTTACCTCGTTTCAATTATTCAGCCTAATCAGATGCAAATGGCTTCTGGGCAGTTGTTTTCACGCTCGGTAGAACACAGATTTCGCCGTCCGTAGATCATCCTTTTTTTATGGGCCAATTTAGTGATTACTCAACATTTTGCCAGCAATTAATGCGCGTCCTCGGTGGCCAGACCTTCAGCAAATTCTCGAGGTCCGCCGCGCCTCAAACACTTATCGTTAATCTTGGCCGGAGCAGCAGCAGCAGCAGCAATGTTCATAATATAGCCTAATAAACGGCTCGAAAGAAACTCGCCCCGATGGCTGCAAAATTCTTCGTTCTCAACTTGTGCCGAAAGTGTCGAGTTAAAACGCTTTTCTGGGTAAAAGTTTCATAACGATGACGAGGACGACTTTGGTGGTGGTGGCGCCATGGCCGTAGGATCAGGCTGGCTAAAGAATGATAGGCCACGGCTTTGGCAAGGGACAGTGGAATAGGGTACTTTGAATGGTGGACATTGTTTAATTCGATTGAAACAGATTCCTGTGTTTTGTTTTGTAATTGAAATCGTTACATAACATTTTTGTTGTTGAAGCTTTTATTATTTTTTTTGCAAAAACTATCATCAAAGCAACATCTTGCTCAAATTAATTCAAATGCCTTTTTCACCCTATTTCATAAAAAGCATCCACTGTCCAACAGCCAAGAAAAAAACAAGAAGTATGTACTGGACGAGCAACGATAACCCCGGCTGTACAAGAAATCCCCTCATATCTTCGCCACCGAACACCGTGAAACACCGGAAAAAGTTTAAATGAAGAATTTTCACGCCGTGCTTGTGCTTATCGTCCGAGCTTTTCTTTCTTCGCCGTCATAATCTTCGTCGTCGTCGTTCTCAAGGTTACAAACATTAAAACTTAATTATGCGCCCAAGTGGATATTTGTTTTTAATTAAGATTAGAAAATTAATTGGCACTGAAAAGAGCACCGAAGCACGGCTTCACGCCTTTCGGAAATGGTTTCGTGCAAAATTAGAGGAGATTGTTTTTTTGTTTTCAAATTTTAACAAGTTTTGACCGGTTTTCCGGGGATACTGCTGAGGTGTGAATCGGATATTTCATTAACTGCACATTTTGCGTAAGCGGAAAAGTTCAAATTGGAAAATTTGATTATCTTTTGCTGCCTGGAAGCCATTTTCAGTGATTTTTGGAAAGTTAGTTTAAAACTTTTGATTGCTTTAATTGCTGTTATCAATTTGTTAATCTTATTAAAAAAATAATTTCAAACGGTAAAAAAAGCTTCAATCCAATCAAACCAATTAAAGGTATTTTCAATCGAAACCTTTCAAACAATTGAGAGTGTGACCCACACCCCGGTAGCATTGAAAGAGATTTAATTAAAACCACATCACAAAGGTTCGTTCAAAGGGTCAAATAATCCTCTCAATTGATAGATCTCTCGCTATGGCAATAAAAAGGTGCAGCTTCTCCAATTGAACAGGTAAAAATGAGCTTGAGCAAGTCTCTTACAAGCTTTTTTCCAAGCTTTATCCTTTAATGTAATGAATCAATTAGATGAATGGATCAATAATTTCTGCACAATTTTTTATTCCAACTGAATGGTTTTGGCTTTTTTCACGATGACAATGATGACGATGATGAGGTTGTTATATTAAATTTTCGACCTTGATTATTGATAATCTCAATAATAAAAAGTGTATATAAAGAGATCAGAAGTATTCACAATTTTAAAATTTAACTTTATCACAAAACACTTTATCGAAAAATTTAAATGTATATTTTCCGAATTCAAATTAAATTTTAACCCTCTACCGCCAGATTCTTTTTTCGAAAATTTTATTTTTCCCGTGTTCCCGTGTTCTGCGAAAAACTTTACTTCTCTTGTTTTATGTTTTTCTTGTTTTATTTTTAGTTTTTCAATTTGTATTTATCTTGTTCAGTAAATGTTTGTATTTGGTAGTATTTGGCCTATTCTACCACCTCCTTTCGTTACATTCTGCCTGTCTAATTTTTTCATGTTTTTAAGTTACTTTTTCATTATTTTCATGTTTTTCAAATTTTCTGCTATAAAATGACACCATTATCATTTAAATTGTGAAAAAAAAATGCGTAGAGGCATAGTCTAGGATACAGAGAAACCTCTTTTTACGCGGTGCGTTACGTTTTTCTAATTTGTAGATTTTTCTGGAACGACGCAATTTTTTTGCAATCTTTTAAAAGCAATTTGTAGGTTTTGCTCAGATCTACTAAATGCTTTTTGAAGCTTGCAAAAATATTGTATGGTTTTAGAGAAATTGACGAAATTTAAAGCGTAACACCACCGCGTAAAAAGAGGTTTCTCTGTACTAGAAAAAATACTGCATTCTTCTTTTTACTTAAAATATTAAAAATGTTAGGGAACATCCACAAACCACGTGGACACTTTTTTGTAAATTCCAACCCTCCCCCCGAAAAATCTTTTTTGTATGGAGCGTGGACAATATCTTTTTTCCGAAAAGTACAGTTTTTTCAATCAGAACATTTTTTATGCCTCAAAAAAGGCACTTTTTCGTCCTCTTCTTATTCTAAAATTGCCAAACCTACGGACTCAACCCGGCAACAATCTAATCTAAATTTTGTAGACAGTACTTTAGGAGATGAATAAAAAAATATATCGATAGTTCCCAAAGTTATGAAGGTACTTAAATGTCAATAACAAAAATCTTGGTGCAAAAGCTCTGCTTGATGTATACTGATTACGGTGCACATCTACCAGAGTTTTTGCACCAAGATTTTTATTACAGACATTTTAGTATCTTCATAACTACGGGAACTATCAATATAATTTTTAAATCATCCTATGAAGTACAGTCTACCTCTGGAGTTTTTTTTAAAAGGTCCAATGAACCAAATTTTCAGTTTTTGATTTTTGAGTGTTTTTATTATGGAAAAATGTTCATCTCACTCGTCAGTGTTGTTAATACCTGCAAAATAATTTTTTTCCTATTTTTTATGGGTCTTAGGGTGATTCCTGTCGCGGCAGGGCGGTTCAAAGATGACAATTTTGAGTATTTTTTAATAATCATTGTCAAACGCCGTTTAAACTGAACTCATGCGTATTTTTCCTTGAAAGCCAAATTAGTAACTTTCCATGTACAAACCGGATAACTTTAGTTGGTTTAAACAATGTCAAGTTGTTTTTAGAAATATGTGTTTTTTTTTTTGCAAAATCGCCATAATTGTCATTTTAAAGCACACCCTGACGTGCCAGGAACCACCTTAATAACCTAACAAAAATTATGTATAAAACCCGAGAATCCCGAAGATTTGAAGCCGATCCGAGCACCTTAGAGTTTGGCCATGCCGTTTGCCTGGAAAATTGTTGTAAGTCACTTAGCAGAATTTTGTAAGATGTTCAATAATTTGTCAACGTGTTTTTTTTCCTACAATTAAAATAAAATAAAATCCAACACAGGATTTTTGATTTGTCATCCTGAGAATAATTTAAGTAATAGTAGGACGAAAAGGGAATAAATATCACAGAATTTTACAATTTGCAGCTTTTCTATACAAAAATTGTTGTAACTTTTCAGAGATTTGATGAAATAGCATGTTTATTCTGCAAATTTATTCTTGATATAATTAGTTTCAATTCTACGCAAATAGTTTTGATAAACACGAATAAATGATGTTTCCAGATGAATTTGGAAAATAAAATAAGAAAAAAACTATTTTGCAGGTATTAACAACACTGACGAGTGTGATAAACATTTTTCCATAATAAAAATGGTTCAGGAAATGTTAGCTTAAGTGCACCTTTTTTGGTTATCTTTAGTAATTATTTCGTTCCTTTTATATGTATTTGAAACTGGTACGTCAAGAGAAAACTCAAAAACACGGAAGCAGAACTTTATTTTAAGTTTAAAAATGGGATCTGTTACAAAATTTGCCATAAAACATGTAATTTAGTTTTTTGGAAAAAAATAAAAAAACGAAAAAAGGTTTTTATTTACAAACCACTCGAAAACGCTTTCGCTCCAACTTGGTGTCTATGGAAGAAAAGTGGGAAATTGTCCGCTCTTTCGAATGGTAATGGCAAAATTTGAATCAAAGGGTGTATTCAGCCTGATTTTCGAAGAAAATTGGATTTTTGGCTGTTTTTTGATCGAAAATGAAAGTTTCGGCTTTTGGAAATATTTTCATTGAAAAGAGCGCACGATTTTCGTTAAAACACACTTTCGATCGATTTTTTGAACATCTGCTTCGAAAGATATGATTTTTTCAATTTAAATGTAATTACCAATAATTTAAAACTAAAAGAATTCCTAAAATTCAAATGCCATTGTAAATTACTAAACTGAGTGCACAGGAGTTGTTGATTTGAGTAGGACAAACGATCCAGCAAGTTTTATTAAGATCGGAGATGGTCCGGATTTTGAGTGGTCGATTTCGCGTGGAAACCGTCACATGTAAACCGGCAAAAATGTCAGAGGTTGGTTTGAGCAAAAACTTAAACTTTTTTTTAACATTCCAACGCCCAAGGCTCCAAAAAAGTTGGAACGGTAACTTCAACTCGCTGGTTCTCGGGCATAACTCACCCAATCAAGACGATTCTTTTTTCCAGTGATTTGTTAGGATGTCTAGATGATCCTAGAACTTTGCCGAACTCAATTTGATCAAATCTGTAATTTTTGCGATCAAAAACATCGTTCCAACTTTTTTTTTCGCGTGTAAAAAAAAATTCGCCAAAAATTCCGCGGAGGCAGTCTTTTTGAAAAAGTTGGAACGATGTTTTTGGTCGCAAAAATTACAGATTTGATCAAATTGAATTCTGCAAAGTTCTAGGATCATCTAGACATCCTAACAAATCACTAGAAAAAAGAATCGTCTTGATTGGGTGAGTTATGCCCGAGAACCAGCGAGTTGAAGTTACCGTTCCAACTTTTTTGGGAGGCTTGGGCGTCCGTGTAAGTTGGACATGCGTTGGGCGTTCCAGTGTTAATCTGTTTTCAGGACATTAAAATATACATTTTCAACTTTCATCACAATAAATTTGTGCCTCGATATCTCAACACTGCCTTGACCAAATCGGCTCAAAATGTTGGTGAAGACTCATTTAACCGGTCCCGTGTGCAGGCCGATTTTCAAAAAGTTTATTTTTGAAAAATTAAAAAAATATTTTTTATGTTTTTCATTCTAAAAAATAGTCAGCTGTTATGTTTGAAGAAATAGCACGAAAACTCGAAATTTCGCCATTTACGATTTCATTTTGTAATGATTCCAGGTGATGAGATTAATGGTACAAATCATATAATTTTTAAGAGAAAAGATTGTGCAAATTGATTGAAATTTAAAAAAAAAAGTAATAAAGATTTTAGTGGAAATTCGGGATATTTTCGGTTAGAATTTTGAACCTTCTTAACAAAAATCTGCAATGTTTTTGATATTGAAATTATTGTTTTGATGAATTCTCTGTTGAGAAATGTTTCTGTGACATTTGAATGTACAAATCATTTTCAAAAAGTGTATTTATTGGTATAATGATGTTGGCATGATTTGATTTTGAACCATGAATAGGGTAGCAATTAAAAAATCTACAAAGGCTGAAAATGCAAGGAAATCAGAAATTTCTAAGTAAAGTGAAAAATTCTGAAAGAAAAACTTCCAGAAATAATTCCTAAAAGTAAGCCGTAGTCACTATCGTGAAAGTTACACTCCACCTACGACCAAACGATAGAAAGCCGTTTCTCCAGCTTAACCAAATCCTTTCCCGATCACTGCAGCAGCAGCTGACATGATTAGTTTTGTCTTATTGCTTTTACGAAATGGAAAGCAAAGTCTGTCCCAGGAGAGAGAGGTTGGACAGAGGGAGGGAAAACGAAGAAAAATCGCAGGAAGCATTTTCCGCTCCATTGAGCCGATTGAGCAGCAGCAGAGGGGAAAATCCACGAACAGTCCCCTTCTCCGCCCCAAGCCCCCTCGTAAGGGAAGTTCATCATGGGATTAGCATACACTTATGTTCTCGGAACTTTTTTCCCGCCTCCCCCGGAATAAATCTTTTTGCCGTGTTCGAATCGTTATTTATTGGCCAAGTCCTGAGGCTAATACCTACTAGTTTTTTTTTGTTCGCTTCTTTTCTGCGTTTGATACCCACTTTTCGTTCATTTTGCAAATTGAAGAAAGCAAATAAATTATTTGCAGATTCGCATGGCCTCATCTTGGCCGGTGAACCGTTTGACCCCCCCCCCCCTCTTCCAACCCAGTTGGTCGCAGTGGAGCGCTCATTTGGTCTGGTTTTCCCGGGAAGGTGGATCCGACATAATGGGACTACATTTACCACGTGGCTCCTCCACCCGACAAGGTAGCCTTCGAAGTTCACTCGAGTGCGAAATAGATTACGGAGCCAACTGGGGTCAAATCAGTAGCATTTGCGTTTTTAATTTTCGACAAACAATTTTAGCAAAACTTTGGACAATTTTTCAGAATTTCTCTGTTAAAAATTCAGTTTACCCCAATTGACCGAAAAAGTTGCTAAAATTCATTGTTCCCTATAGAACAAAACCTCACAGTAACTTTCTCCTGGCAAAAAATCCCATATAGACAAGCCAGGAGGGGCACGGCGGATGGAAAATCAATTTCAATTATTTCCTGAATGGATTGTGTGTTTCGGTGCTGAACGTATTGGGGGGAAAGTGAAAGGAGCAGATAAATTTTCCAGTCAAACGTAAACATCCGTAAAATATAAACCCATTAACGTCCCGTGCATCGCGCACTTTTAATTATTACGTCTCATTATATTTGCTGAATGGGGGAAAGCTAATTAAAATCGAACGTTGGTGATGGGAAAATTAATTTCACTTTTGCACTCGGGATGGTTTTTGATGGAGGGGCTTTGTTGTTGGTGGAATCTGTTTCTTCTGAATCTTTAAATTGGCTTATTTGATTCATTTCATAAAAGCATTCAGATTGTATTTGGTTTTGTTACCATATCGTTTAATAAATCGTCAAAAATGTTCACACTGTAATGCAATTTTGACCGAATCATCAAACACCGTCAACAAATTCAGATGCACTCGTTCCCAGATGGGTAATACACTGCCAACGCACACAGCATTCCCCGACTGCTCTTCGATCTGCGTAAAACTTTGTCCTTAGGGGTCACTTTTGTCCCTTATCACGAATCCGAGGTCCGTTTTTCATATCTCATGACGGTGGGGTAGTATGGCCGCTTCCATTTTTGAACATGCGATAAAATACATGTTTTTCAATAATTTTCATTCTGAAAATGGGATGCGATAAAAATTTGGTGTCAAACGAACTTCGATGTAAAATTAGACGCCCAATTTGATGGCGCACTCAAAATTCCGCAAAAAACGGATTTACCATAAAAAAACACCTAAATGTTTTTAAAACTCTGCCATTTTCCGTTGAGTATATCTCGAAATTAGAGCGTCCAATTTCCCGGGGTTACTAAATTCCCGGGAAACGGGAAATTTTCAACAAATTTCCCGGGAAATCCCGGGAATTCCCGGGAAATTCTAAATTAATCGAAAATTGTTCTGATCCTGGTTTTGGTCAATATTTTGCAACAAAATAGTATTAAATAGCAATTCTAATGGTCAGAGTAAGTGTAAGGTTCACTTAATGCCTTGGCTGCTTGTAAAAAAAAACATACAACTTCAGGAAAATATATAAATTTTCTAAATTCGTTCGCTCAAAATATAATGATTAGTATTTTGTATTGATAAGAAATAGCCAGGTGTATGTTTTTCATGGCAAATATTTTATTCAGAACAAATCTTACTGGATTAATCTCCTGAATAAATATATAAGCATTGAATTTACCTTAAAAATCTGCTATTCACTCGAAATACCATTTTTATGTAATTACAACTTCCAGTTTTCAAATGTTTGGAGCGAGTATTTGAAATATGTTTACATTTTTTGAAGTAGTTTTTTAATGATATTTTTAATGATTCGGCCTAATAAAAGACTTCGGTAAAAAGAATTTTCATAGAAAAAAAAAAGTTGTTTAGTAGTTTCAGATTTAAACTTTACGCCCTTGGTACGCTAAAAAAATGAGTTCGCGTAAACGTGAACAGAGCTCATGCCAACGGGAACCAGGAAGAAAACTATTCAACTTTTATAGTTCATTGCACCATGAAAGTAAACAGTTTTCTTCCTGGTTCCCGTTGTCATGAGCTCTGTTCACGTTTACGCGAACTCATTTTTTTGAGTGTAGCTCAAGTGCTCTATAAATTTTTAACTTTTGACTGTAATTTCTCGAATACTTTTGAACAAATTAACCTAATAATTTGGTAATGGGAAACAAAACAAAAAAAAATCAATTTTGATCTTGGCGGGAAGAGTTACCTTATTTTCAAATGATATAACAAGAATTTTTGCTTAAAATGCTTACCAAAATTTTAATAGTTTATTTTTAATATCGTAAGTTTATTCATAATATCGTACAAGATCTATACCTAGTTGTGAATGCTTCAGAAATTATTATCATCTGGAATAAATCTTGACATAAAATTTTTAGACGAACTGATAAGTTCAATAAGAACAGTAAATTAAATTTATTAAAATAAGTTTTTTGAATAAGATTTTTTTTTTAAAGTTTAAAAAATGTACCAGAAAGTTGAGAAAATGTATACTTCCGCTTGAATTTCGGGAATTCCCGGGAAATTTACAAATTTCCCGGGAAACGGGAAATATTTTTTTTTCGGGAAATCCCGGGAATTCCCGGGAATTTTTTTCCCGGGACGGGAAATTGGACGCTCTACTCGAAATTATTGTAATTGTCTGCTCTACAACTTTGTATAACAATGTTACACTCTGAAAAAAAAACCCTGCAAAGTGAAAAATTAAAAAATTTAAATGAAAAATTTTGTTCTAATTGAAAAAATGACCTTTTTGGGTTGACGTAGGGAGGCGCACACTGGGGGAGAGCGCAATCTGGGGGAGCGTTATTTCGGGATTTGAGCGCAAACGGGGGAAGCGTTATTGTGGGGGTTTGGCGTAAAACGGGGTTTTCTTTTTTTAATGTACTTTAATAACATATAAATGAAATATTTGTATAAGGGGTCATCCACAGAACACGGATAAGGTATAGCTTTAAACATCGGTATAGCTACACTGCCGTTTTACGGCGATATGATGTATACGCCATTTTGGACATTTTCAATTTTATTGCACAGTCTGATAAAGAATCTTAAAAGCTACCTCCTGACGAAAGAATTTTTCAAAAAACTGCTCTGGGGCCCATTTTATTAAGCAAACAAACTATGATGTATACGCCAATTTTACTCATCATGATGTATGTATACATTGAGAATTGATAGAAGTCAAATTCAATACTGTTTGAATGTTGATTTGAGGTTTTGGGACCAAATCAAGACTGGCCAATATTTTACTACATTATTTCGATTTAATTCTTAAGGGGACGTCCATTAGGCGTCATCCATAAAGTACGTCACGATCTGAGGGAAGAGGGGGGTTTTGAACAAGCGTGACGTTGCGTGTTAAAAGCATAAGGAAATCGTGACAAAGAGGGGAGTAAATTTTGGCTGATTTTAATGTGACGTACTTAATGGATGACACCTTATCCACATCCACGTAGACACTTTTTTGAAAATTCTAGACCCACCCACCTCCCTTGCGGACAATTGTTCATGCAAAAAATGTGTTTATAGAGCGTAGACAATCGCTAAGGGAGCGTTCTTTTATTACGTGACGCAAAAAATCGCATTTTAGACCCCCCCTCGTAAAAAAAATTCCATACAAATTAAAAAAAAAGTATGGAGCGTAACACGGACTCCGACCCCCCCCCCCTTCCCCCCAACTGCGTTACGTAATAAAAGAATACTCCCTAATACCCTCCCCCCCTTTAAGTATCCACGTGGACAATGCATTACTAGAGATCCTAAATAGGGAGACTGGTCGAAGTGAATTTGACGTACCCAAACAGACACGAGTTTGACGTATCCAAACGAGCATTTGCCTTTACGCCCAGCAAAACTTATCAGTGTTGCCAAGCTCAAAACATACGTTGCCAGATCGATTTAGCCAGCTTAGACCAGTCTCCCTATTTAGGGTCTCTATGCATTACGGGATCCGCTCAGCTTTCCAAATAGCTGGCACAAAAAATAAAGCCAGCTTTGATCGAGCAATGTATACATACATCATTGGGCAGTAAAAGTAGTGATTTTTTATTGCTATTTTTTCGGCCAAATGATGTTTGTGGTTTAAAATCGTAGAGAATAGGAAAAAACAAGAAATTTTGTAGGGGCCACATTTTTATTGTACTTTTTAACAGTTTCTACAGAGCTCTTTTAAATTGAAAAAATGAACAAAAACAGAAAATTGTGTCTACAGCAAAATCACCTCAATGGCGTATACATCATATCGCCGTAAAACGGCAGTACAGGTAACTTCAGTGGACCACTCCTAGAAGTCATGGCCTAGATATCTAACTGATCAACGGCGGTCTATATGGGTGTATTAACCATCGGTGTAGCTTCAGGTAGCTTCAGGGAACCACGATGGATACCCTTCGCCATGTTGGATTGATATGGGTCCTTCAGGAACTCCCGGGAGTAAAGACATGATAATCTACCAGATCAACGGGGGTCTATATAGGAGTATTAACCATCGGTATAGCTTTAGGTAGCTGGAACGCTTGGAGGATTTATCTTAAAATACAGTTCGTAGTTTACTCGTTCTAATGTTTTTGAATATTTCAATGATTTTTTTTACTTTTTCCAACATGCTTTTTTTTGAGTTTTAAGTTAGGATAAGTTGTTAAAGTGATTTTTTTTCTTTTTACTCCAATGTATTCGATTCAATGCAAAAATGTAAAACAATTTGAAGTAAATAAATGAATGTGAACAGTTAATAATAAAACGGAAAATATAACAAAGATGAAGAGCATTTAGCCATACAACTTAGAATGTAAATGAAATGTAATTATTCAGCAGTTCCATATGAAAGTTAAAGAAAAAAAATAAAAGTGCTTCGATTTGGCTCAAAATTTTTCTGGGGGTTCCTTGGCCAAAATAATTAGACCCGTATTTTTTTGTTTGGCCATTAGGGTGGCCTACGTCGTGTTAGGGTGGTCCGAAAAATGGCCATTTTCGTCGATTTTCACAAAAACCACTTTTTTCAAAAAATCATAACTTCGCTCCATTCCAACCGATTTTAGCTGTCTAGGGTGCAAATGAAAGATGATAAGTTGGACTTCCAAGAAAAAATAATGTGGAGTTTCAAAAATCTAGCCTAACATTTGAAAAAGTCTAATGAAAACATCAAATGCCGTTTTGACGGTGTCTGGACCAAAGAGCCTATATCTGAAAATATTTTTAACGGATTCCTCGGACAATTTTACATAACATATCAAAAATTGGGCGAGGTTCATTAACAGGATTCAGAGATATGATTTTTTGAAAATAAAATCCGGGTTTTTCGACGCGCCGCGCGCGAAAACGGGAGATTGACGAAATCGGCAAAAAATCAACTTTTTTCACTAAAACTGCGATAACTCGAAAATTTCAGCGATGACCTATAAATGTTAGGGTACCAAAAGTTGCGTATTTCAATTACGAAAATTTTGGTACCCTAACATCTATAGGTCATCGCTGAAATTTTCTAGTTATCGCAGTTTTAGTGAAAAAAGTTGATTTTTTGCCGATTTCGTCAATTTCTCGTTTTCGCGCGCGGCGCGTCGAAAAACCCGGATTTTATTTTCAAAAAATCATATCTCTGAATCCTGTTAATGAACCTCACCCAATTTTTGATATATTATGTAAAATTGTTCGAGGAATCCGTTAAAAATATTTTCAGATATAGGCTCTTTGGTCCAGACACCGTCAAAACGGCATTTGATGTTTTCATAAGACTTTTTCAAATGTTAGGCTAGATTTTTGAAACTCCACATTATTTTTTCTTGAAAGTCCAACTTATCATCTTTCATTTGCGTCCTAGACAGCTAAAATCGGTTGAAATGGAGCGAAGTTATGATTTTTTGAAAAAAGTGGTTTTTGTGAAAATCGACGAAAATGGCCATTTTTCGGACCACCCTAACACGGCGTAGGCCACCCTAATGGCCAAACAAAAAAATACGGGTCTAATTATTTTGGCCAAGGAACCCCCAGAAAAATTTTGAGCCCGATCGGAGAACTTTTATTTTTTTTCTTTAACTTTCATATGGAACTGCTGTATTATAAGAAAGTTCAATAAAGACATATTTAAATTCAAAAAAAAAAATCAGGTGTAGGAGTCGTTTCCCTGGGTGGAGTCACTGGTAGGCAGTTGGACTCACAATCCAAAGGTCGTCAGTTCGAATCCCAGGGTGGATGGAAGCTTAGGTGTAAAAAGAGGTTTGCAATTTCCTGAACAATCAAGATAAGTGGAGAACGATGCACTTTTTTTTGTTGATCTGTTTCTATTTTATTCGAAACTTATCAAAAATATTCAAACTTTGTGCAGTAACATGTCTTAAACAGCTGTCCAAATTCGCCCCATTTGTCCCGTTTTGCCCCAGACGACGGTTTATTACATTTCAATTGAATAGCATGTCACATTTTTGGTGAAATTGCATCCTGTGGTTGATTTGTCTGTTATTTTTTTTAATTCTGCTTAACTATTTGTTCAGGACCCAGGCGGTTATGCGGAAAAACAATATTGTTCAGCTGCAGGGTAAAACAACGCTCCCGAGAATCTTTCAGTTAACAGCCAAGCATTCAAAAAAGGTGAAACTTTCAAAATAAGCACCAACAACAAAAAATCGCCTGATTTATTTTTTTCTCCCACCTTTCTGCAGTGTTTTGCCGATGCAACAGCTCAAGGGAAAACTGTTGTTTTTTTTTATATCACATTCCCTTCCTCCCTGCAGGCACTCACCGTTTGCTTTATGTTGGCAGAAATGCAAATTCGCTAACAGGAACAGCCCGTTGATGATTGCACTATGCATTTTTTCCGCCACGCACTCCGCCGTCGGTTTAATTGGGTTTGCACTTGCCAATTGATGCTGGAGGATGCATTTTTGCTTGTTTTTTCTTTATTCCTTTGTTTATTCAGCCTTCTCACTTATTCATTCACTAAATAAATGGCAGTTCTGTGGGTAACGCTCGGTTCAAGCGTTGTTTCACCTGGAAAGAGAAAAAAAAGAATTTCAGAGAAAAACTTAATCGAAGTTCGATTTGAATTTCATAAATGTATGTTCAACAACCGGAAAAATGGAATTGAGAAAACCAAGAGAAAACGTGATTAAAATTTTCGACCGATTTAGACCTTCTGCGTTTCTACGAATAATTTCCCAATGAATCTCTATTCGCCCCAGTTAGCAGTTTATCATTTTATTTGTAATTCTATGGGTATACAACCGGTAAAGAAGGTACAATTAATCGTAAAAGTAATGATTCCGTGAAAGCCTAACAATGATGCAACCATTCCACGTCAAACAGGATGAATCCAAATCAAAAGTGTTCCAATTTGGCTCAAATTTGGCATGCAAGTTCCTTGGCCAAATTAATTAGACCCGTACTTATAAGATTTATTCCGCCGTTCCGGAGACATGATTATTTGAAAACTGTGATTTTTGCGAAAATATATGAAAAACGCAACTTTTTGGACCGCCCAATTAAGGATAGGTTCACCCTAGTTGCCAAACAAAAAATATGGGTCTAATTACTTTGGCCAAGCAACTTTCATGCCAAATTTGAGCCGAATTGGAGCACTTTACATTTTTTAAAATCCATCCTGGCTACAATGCATGCATGTACGCACGTCTAAATACATTTTGGGAATGTGAATATTCGAAAATCTGATGGTTCACAATGAGGACTTTTCAGAAAAAAAAATTCTCAGAATAATAATCTCTATTATTTTGTTTAACTTTGTATTCCTAAAAGCTATTTTAAGCAACCAAAATGAGGGCAAAACAACATAAATTCAAACACATTTTTCAAATTTTGGAAGTTAAAATACTGACAAAAAGAACAAATCCAGAGTTTAATTTTGAAAAGGTCCAATAAACCAAATTTTAAATTTTTGCTTTTTGGGTGTTTTGAATACCACTGACTCAAGACGGTTCTAAAAACACCCAAAAAGCAAAAATTCAAAATTTGGTTTATAGGACCTTTCCAAAAAAACTCTAGAAATTAAAAAAAAAACTTGTAATTTATTTTTCCGATATAAAACCCAAAATTCATTTTTTACAAATGTATCCTACCTGAATTCAAAAAAATCTCTTTTCTGGATTTTTTAAAAAGAAATTTGCAATGACATAAAAGAAACGAAAGAATTTTGCTTATTTTTTTAAAGGCCTTATATACATAGAAAATTCATTGGTTGAAAAAAATGTATCGTGTATCGAGGTGACATTTATAGGATTTCAATTTATTTTTGGAATATTTCCAACTCGTCGCTGTCGCAACTTGTTGCTAGTGCATTTTGGGCAAAATTTAATTAAGGACACCACTATGTGCAGCTCACAATGATTCACCTTTTGACCTTCACAGATCCCTAAAATGCGATTTCAATCCTGAGATATACAATAAACCCCGAAAAAACACCGTGCATGTTTGTCACTTTTCATAAGAAAGATTATTTAATCTTGTCGTGTTATCTTGACACAGCCTGAGGATTGATGTAAGTGCGACAATTGACCAATGGAATTTTTATTTATAATTCGGGATCCCAGCAACCAAATTCAACCAAACCTCAGGACAATGCACAGAACAGGTCAACCAAATAACAAGTGTTTGTTATTGTGAGATTGCGTGCTCTCGTTTTTGTTTATTTAAGGTCAAACATTTAAACGCGTTTTTCTCGGAACGTAAAAAAGCGACAAGTGACAAGTTAGCACGTCAGCGTTGATTTTGCTGCTAAGGTGCTAAGGTGATCAATTTTTATTTAGACGTATAATGTACCATCACTAAGGCAGCTGATAGAGTTTTTCAGAAAACTATGTCTATTTTAGGTTAAAAATTGTGCAAGCTTTTAAACGAAATATATTTAAATATTAGGTAAAATTTATGAAAGCTGAGCATTTCTTGCATTTTTTTTCTTAAAAGTGTCCTAACAAACTGTGTACAAAGTACACGTACGCGACTGCCGGTGGGCTATTCAAAATTGATTTAAAAAATACACGATATTTGTTATTTACAAACCTATTTTTCCATCTCTTAGAGGAAAATTGTCTAAAGAATCCGAAAATGCATTATGTAAACTCCAGAGGATTCAGAACAAGATTCCGAAAATGATTCTTCCTGAAACCCTGGTTCAGCACTTATGAACTTCATCAATTAGCCGAAATTGACACTTTTGATGTCCAATAAGATAATTGATGCATTTCGACAAAAAAAAAAATCTTTGCAGCGTTCTGCTACATTCCTTTATCAATAATGTAAAATACTGATCTAAAAATTGAGGTGAAAAGTCACCGATTGTGATTGGACACTCAATAATATTTTAACTAAATGAATGTACATGAAAAAAAACTGTATAAATTTAAATTGAAAAAACTCATTTCTCCAATTAACAAAAATCTAAAGAGATCAATTGCAATTTTTTTACAACAAAACTCAATCCCAAACCAAATCATGCAAACTTAATGCACCACCGATACTCACTCTCCACGAAAGAACCATTTATGTTAATCCATGATGTGAACACGAATGTCCGTGTCCACACACTGTGATAATTCCAACCATTAAGCCGGATAATCAACCTGCTACCCCGCTGCTACTGTTGTGTAGTACACAGGTGCTTGTCAAGATAATCGTACTAATCGTTTCGCTACACTTCTAACAATAGCCACTCACACATATAAACCCACCCTGCACACACGTACATTAATTCGCACGTTCGACGATAGCAATTTGCCGTTTTATTCAAAGCGATTCACTAACATTCCCACAGACACACACACCGTGATCCAGATGATCAGGTAGACTGTCACCACATTGCATTGTTGTCTGGTGCTCCTTTTCGCTCTGTTCGGTGCCGCTAAATTCAATTACGTATTCCCTTGGCGTTTTCCCGTGCCAAGTGTGAGTACGATTGTGTGCTTCCTGAATGCTGCCCCCACCATCACCATCACCACATCTAATTGAATTGCGTCACCAGTACCAGGATGCTGCTTAATCGTGCATCGTTATCACTCCGTTTGTCAACAACTTGTCACTCACTGCTGGTGTCGTTGTTCCAGCAGGTACTTTCCGTACAACTTTGCCCTGTCGGCGAGGTCATGAATCATGCCGGATACCAGCAGCATTGCACTTTCTGGAATCCACTGCCAGCTTATCAACTTCTTGTACTCTCTCTCTCAAGTTGACGACAATCCCGCACCGTCACAACTTTTCCTTGAAGCGTGTCTTCCACCACGTGTGTGCAATCTTCTCAACTTGAAACAAAAGTACGAAACTTTGCTCACAGACGTCACGGTTGGCTTCTTGTCGCCTTCCGGTTAACCCGTGGTATCACCGCACATCCCAGCCTTCTCGGCGATAATCCTTCCGGCAGTGTCGCACGTCGAGGACACTGATTCCTTCGCCGTTCCCTTTGAACTACTCGTCGTCGACACAGCCTATCTTCATCGCAGATACCCCCAAGGCATGGATCTCCACCCAAATCTCCACCAAGAAAACTCACTCCCACGTGATGCTCTGACGAAGAGCGGCCAGGTCTCCGCCAAGTAATTTCATCTAAATCCTAATACGTATGAATTATTCCACGCATCCTCCCCGACAGCCTTCGAATAAATCCTTTCACAAACAACCCAACGCGCCGTCTTCTTCCGCTCACACACCTCCTCCACGGTTGACTCAACCTTTCAGGTGACTGTTTCCCGCGCGCACGTGTCAATAATCCTCGCGGTGAAAAGCCCCTTTTACACACTTTTCTTTTTTTTTGTTTTTCGTAACGACACACCAAACAC
This sequence comes from Culex pipiens pallens, assembly GCF_016801865.2. Taxonomy (NCBI): domain Eukaryota; kingdom Metazoa; phylum Arthropoda; class Insecta; order Diptera; family Culicidae; genus Culex; species Culex pipiens. The sequence continues at coordinate 59,037,489 of NC_068938.1, read as the reverse complement.
GGCGACAAGACTAACAACCGGCTAGGGATGCTGGCACCGCCGCGGACCGTCAGATTCGTACTGAACCGGGCCAAAACATTGCGTGCGTGCATTGACGGAGGAGTCCTTTTCGCGAATTTCGCAAAGGACTCCTCGCTCCCTTGGATGTGTTCGATGCAGCTGGTAAGTTCTCGCGAGAGAGTGAGTGGAAAAAAGGAGAGAGAGAGAGAGGGGAGAAAACAAACTATGGGGAGAGTGGAGAGCAGAGCACACAGTTTGAGCTGGGGGTGCGTTCGCAGATCTAGCACGTGGTTTTGGCTTTGAAAGTGAGAGGACTCGGTGACTCGGCAGTAGTTTGTATGTTGGGAAGCATTTTAGAGCATGCTTCAAGAAGGCCGAGTTAAGACAGGGGTGTTCAACCGTTTGTTTAGAAAAAAAAGGTACCAACAGTTTCAAAAGAGGGTATTCTATTACAGGGTATTTTGTTAGCAAACACGTCTGAAATCACTCCAAGGAGTCTGTTAGGTCTAGGTTGAATTCAAAGTTTCCCACACCTACCACAATGAATGCTGACCCCATACCCAATATTCTAACCACTAAAAACTCACGTGATACTTTGCCAGCGATGCAGCCAATTTAGCGGTCTCTACAACGCAAGTATCGTACTAACATACCTGACAAGATTTGCAGAGCAGCCAGTTTCTAGTCACAATAGGGCTTTTGCAATTTTCATTTTTCTGCCAATCGAAAAAAACAATTATGTGTTATTATTATGATTGAAATTTTCAGAATCTTTGGCAGTCGGCTCAATTCCAACGAGTGCCTACCGAGCAGTAGTGCTATTTGACCAAAAAATACTCAGAAATATTCCTGGAAAGATAAATTTTAAAAACATCACATTTTTTTTTGGAAAATCAACTTTCCTCTTAATTTTTCAAAAACCTTCATGGAATATTCAAGTTGATAACATGAAAACAATCCTAAACAAATAAGAATTTGAAATTCCTTACAAAACAAATTTATCCAATGAAATAGCCAGAGCTTAAAAAAGCTTGTGAAACCATGCGAAAATCTGAATATACAAATTTTCTCAGACCCTACGTTTTAATACAAAATTTATTTCCAGAACGGCTTAACCTATAGTTTTATACTTAACATATCTAAAAATAGTGAACATTCATTACCAAGACTCTGAGATATATTTTATGGAGCGCAAAATATCGGATAGATATAATTGAACACAAAGCACCATGCGCCTCCAGTAAATATACTGAAAACTTATTTCGATGCACCCAAAGGAAAAATATATCTCAAAATCTGCAACAGTCGATTTGCTGCAGAAAATGTCATATTTTATAACATTTTTTGCAGCAAGCCCCTAGATCATTTTTGCCCACGTGTAAAAATTTCAGCGATCTGCAGTTCTCACCAACACATATAACGCTGGCCCGTCCCAGAGCAACACTCCAAAAAGAAGCATATGTTGGTGCTCTTTCACATACTTTTCATCAAGCGCCCATGGCGCGGTGGTAGCGTGTCGGAGCAATAACCAAGAAGTTGATGGTTCAATCCTCGTTCTGATAAGGGTTTTTTTGTGAAATACAACCAAAAAGCCGTCGGTAATGTCGATAATTGTCGGTAACGGGCAAAAATGTCATACCCCTATATCGCAAAAAATGCATGAGGACAGATTTCATGCAGATTCTGATATACTTTCATGCCGCCATGCATCAAAATCATGCGACCGCCGTTTGGGTGTGGAGAGGCATGTCAATTTTAATTAATTTACAGTCAAGACATGATTATCAGTAGGCCTTGGAAAGGTTTAGAAAGAATAACCGAATAATTAAAATTAAAACACCAATATGTTTGATTATCGAGCTTAGGTACGACCCCTCATCTAACGTCAGTGGGGGTGACTATGGGTCAAAAAAGGATACACCTCTCGAAATTTCTTAATAACAAAAACAATTTAAATAATATCGAAAATATTTCAACGTAGATTTGTTCTTAGATAGTTTACCAACATTTTCCCAAAATATAGTGGGTTTTGATGAACACTACCTCAAATTCCAATAGTTTGAAAATTGACACAACCTCACCCCTTAGAGGGAGTGACATTGGGTCAGATGAAACTAAAATGATGCTCAAATACAACAATATGGTTAAAGGGTAATTCTCCGCCAACTCACACAGCAGTTGCCCCGACCCCTCTTTGATTTGCTTGAAACTTTGTCCTAAAGGGTAACTTTTGTCCCTGATCACGAATCCGAGGTTCATTTTTTGATATCTCGTGACGGAGTACCCCTTCCATTTTTGAACATGCGAAAAAAGAGATATTTTCCAATAATTTGCAGCCTGAAACGGTGATGAGATGGAAATTTAGTGTCAAAAGGACTTTTATGCAAAATTAGACGCCCGATTTGATGGCTTACTCAGAATTTCAAAAAAACGTATTTTTCATCAAAAAAAAAAAACACTTTAAAAGTTTAAAAAATTCTCCCATTTTCCGTTACTCGACTGTAAAAATTTTTGAAACATGCCATTTTATGGAAAATTTTATGTTCTTTTCGAATCTACATTGACCCAGAAAGGTCATTTTTTCATTTAGAACAAAAATTTTCATTTTAAAATTTCGTGTTTTTCTAACTTTGCAGGGTTATTTTTTAGAGTGTAACAATGTTGTAAAAAGTTGTAGAGCAGACAATTACAAAAATTTTGATATATAGACATAAGGGGTTTGCTTATAAACATCACGAGTTATCGCGATTTTACGAAAAAAAAGTTTTGAAAAAGTAACTTTTTGCGTTTCTCTTTGTTTCGTCGTCCGTGTCTGTCGCGGGTGACCATGAACGGCCATGATCGGCCATGATGATGACGGTACTCTCAAACGATTTATAAATTGCATATCCAAAACGGCTGTGATTAAACTGAGCATTTATCTACGAAGTCGGTCTTTTTTCATAATTTAAATTTTTGTATTTTTTAATCCGACTGAAACTATTTTGGTGCCTTCGGTATGCCCAAAGAAGCCATTTTGCATCATTAGTTTGTACATATAATTTTCCATACAAATTTGGCAGCTGTCCATACCAAAATGATGTATGAAAATTCAAAAATCTGTATCTTTTGAAGGAAGTTTTTGATCGATTTGGTGTCTTGGGCAAAGTTTGTAGGTATGAATACGGACTATACTGACAAAAAATGATACACGGCTAAAAAATTTTTGGTGATTTTTCATTTAACATTTTGTCACTAAAACTTGATTTGCAAAAAAAAGAAAACACTATTATGAATTGTTTTTCATTTTCAGATATGTTTCAGGGGACATAAAATGCCAACTTTTCTAAAATTTCAAGTATGGGCAAAAAATCTTCGACCGAGTATAAATTTTTAAATCAATACTGATTTTTCCAAAAAATTGAAATACCTCGTAAAAAAATTTCAACTTCATTTTTCGATGTAAAATCGAGTTTGAAATCAAAAAGCATTGTAGTGAAATTTTGATAAAATGCACCGCTTTCAAGTTAAAGCCATTTTTAGCTCACTCTTTAGAAAATAGTCTCAGTTATTTTTTTAAAATAAGTGCCCATGTTTGCCCACATAAAAAAAATTTTTTTGGAAAAGCTGAGGAAATTCTCTATATTTTGCTTTTTTTGGATCTTGTGATACGACTCTTAGTTGCTGAGATACTGAAATCGAAAACAATATTTTCAAAATTTTGAAATCATGAATAACATTTCAAAAGGACCAAACATTTAATATCACGCCCTTTTGAAATGTTAGTTTGAATTTAAAAATTTTGAAAGATTGTTTTCGAAAAGATTGAAAAATATCACGAATGTTTCGTATTTTAAAATTCAAAATCATACGATTAGTTGCTGAGATATCGACGTTAGAAAACATCAATTTTCCTGTTTTTTAACCTGTGCATGGCCATATCTCAGCAACTAAGGGTCGTATCAAAAAAGTTCAAAAATGCAAAATATAGAGAATTTTCTCAGCTTTTCAAAAATATTTTTTTTCAAAGGTGGGCAAACATGGGCACTTATTTTAAAAAATGAATAACTGAGACTATTTTCAAAAAAGTTACCCTTAAAATGGCTGTAACTTGAAAACGGTGCACTTTATCAAAATTTCACTAGTATACTTTTTGATTGCAAATTCGATTTTACATCGAAAAATGCAGTTGACAAATTTTTGTCACGATTATTTCGATTTTTTGGAAATATAAGGGTAATTCTCTACCAACTCACACGAAATCGGGAAAAGTTGCCCCGACCCCTCTTCGATTTGCGTGAAACTTTGTCCTAAGGGGTAACTTTTGTCCCTGATCACGAATCCGAGGTCCGTTTTTTGATATCTCGTGACGGAGGGGCGGTACGACCCCTTCCATTTTTGAACATGCGAAAAAAGAGGTGTTTTTCAATAATTTGCAGCCTGAAACGGTGATGAGATAGAAATTTGGCATCAAAGGGACTTTTATGTAAAATTAGACGCCCGATTTGATGACGTACTCAGAATTCCGAAAAAACGTATTTTTCATCGAAAAAAACAATAAAAAAGTTTTAAAAATTCTCCCATTTTCCGTTACTCGACTGTAAAAAATTTTGGAACATGTCATTTTATGGGAAATTTAATGTACTTTTCGAATCTACATTGTCCCAGAAGGGTCATTTTTTCATTTAGAACAAAATTTTTCATTTTAAAATTTCGTGTTTTTTCTAACTTTGCAGGGTTATTTTTTAGAGTGTAACAATGTTCTACAAAGTTGTAGAGCAGACAATTACAAAAATTTTGATATATAGACATTAGGGGTTTGCTTATAAACATCACAAGTTATCGCGATTTTACGAAAAAAAGTTTTGAAAAAGTTACTTTTTGCGTTTCTCTTTGTTTCGTCGTCCGTGTCTGTCGCGGGTGACCATGAACGGCCATGATCGATGACGACCAACTTTTTCAAAACTTTTTTTCGTAAAATCGCGATAACTCGTGATGTTTATAAGCAAACCCCTTATGTCTATATATCAAAATTTTTGCAATTGTTTGCTCTACAACTTTGTAGAACATTGTTACACTCTAAAAAATAACCCTGCAAAGTTAGAAAAAACACGAAATTTTAAAATGAAAAATTTTGTTCTAAATGAAAAAATGACCCTTCTGGGACAATGTAGATTCGAAAAGTACATTAAATTTCCCATAAAATGACATGTTCCAAAATTTTTTACAGTCGAGTAACGGAAAATGGGAGAATTTTTAAAACTTTTTTAGTGTTTTTTTCGATGAAAAATACGTTTTTTCGGAATTCTGATTACGCCATCAAATCGGGCGTCTAATTTTACATAAAAGTCCCTTTGACACCAAATTTCTATCTCATCACCGTTTCAGGCTGCAAATTATTGAAAAACACCTCTTTTTTCGCATGTGCAAAAATGGAAGGGGTCGTACCGCCCCTCCGTCACGAGATATCAAAAAACGGACCTCGGATTCGTGATCAGGGACAAAAGTTACCCCTTAGGACAAAGTTTCACGCAAATCGAAGAGGGGTCGGGCAACTGCTGTGTGAGTTGGCGGAGAATTACCCATAAGTATTGATGCAATAATTCATACTCGGTTGAAGTTTTTTTGCCCATTCTGGAAATTTGTGAAAAGTTGACATTTTATGTTCTCTAAAACATATCAGAAAATGAAAAAAAAAAATTTTTTTTTTGCAAATCATATTTTAGTGACAAAAAGTTTAATTAAAAATCACCAATTTTTTTCCGTGCATAATTTTTTTCCGTGTAGTCCTTAGTCCTTACCCCATACCCACAACTTTGCAGAAGACACCAAATCGATAAAAAAATTCTTCATAAGATACAGAGTTTTTAATTTTCATATATCATTTTTGTATGGACAGCTGCCAAATTTGTATGGAAAATGTATGGAAATGATGCAAAATGGCTTCTTTCGGCATACAGAAAGCACCAAAAAAGTTTCAGCCGGATTGAAAAATACAAAAAAATAGATTGACCAAATCTCAGAGAATTGCTCACATTAAAAAAATGCATTTAATCATTTTATTGAGAAACAACCAACAAAATTTTACTAAAATGTTTTCGCAGTACTCGAATTTTTTTAAAAAAATTTAGGAAATAAACGAATTTCAATACCAATAGAAAAAAATATACTAAAAAGAATCGAAAAATAAATTTGTTCATGTTTCGCATATTTGAATTCCCAGATAATCAAACTCCGGATAAGCCAAAAATTTTACAAGGGAATCTGGACTGTATCTATTTAAATACTTGTCTGGAGATACTTTAAATTCCCAGTAATCTTGACGAATAACGTTTGAAATACAGTCGACTCTCTGGCTGTCGATCTTCTCGATATCAATAATGCTCCATGTACCGATGAATTCTTCAGTCCCTTCAAACTGCATACTTCGATTGTCTTTATTCCTCGATATTTTCTCTTGCTTGAAGGATCTTTTCCTCGACGGTCCCTTGAATTCTATTTGCTTTAAATATCTATTCCGGTTGTCAATAATTTTACTTTCTCATGGCTTGCATAGACATTTTTCTTTGAGAAACGAAGCTTTGAAGGGTGTTTGACATTTATTTGTTTTTGTTTGCTGGACGTTGCCATGATCCTTTCCTATAGCTGGTCAGCAAGAAAAAACAAATTTCAATCGAGTCTTCATTTTGCATCGTTCTGTAAACTGACGATTCTCTTCCTCGACGGTCCCTTGGATATTGACAACCAGAGAGTCGACTGTAAAACAAGAATGTTTGTTCTTTAAAACCCAAAACATATTTTATCAATTTTTTATCAAAAACAACTCCCAAAAAATCACCCTCTCAAACATATTCACGCTGACAGCTGCTGGTCCCATCTGAGGGACCACATCACGATGTTTCAGATGGATTATATCGAACCTAGCGGAAGGGGAGCGGTGAAAGCAAGGGGTTAGAACAACACTCCGAAAAACTTGCTCGCAGGGCACATTTGTCGCCTTTTTGGTCTGGAAAACTTTTCAGATAAATCTGGACTACTTCGTCGTCGGTTTCAGTCGATATGTTTTGCCAACAACGTTAAAGTTGGCGACTCCACCGTGACCTCCCCGGTTGTCATCATTTCATCGAATGTCTACATGCTCCACGAGGCACCCAACTTATGCTGGGGGCGACAGGGCGCAGAACGTGATTAAGGATGAATATATTTGGATTATTGCGGGTTTGGTTTTTTTTTAAATGTTATTGAGAAAATTTGGAATCTAATGTTATTGTTTATGAATGCATTGGTAAAAGACTCGAAGAGCTCAAAAACCACATCCCAAGATTTAAAAGCTGCTCAAAACCCTTAACATGGATAATCTCCATTGACCACATTTTGTAGGAATTTGTCCCATAAACGCACCAATTCGGGGTCCACAAACAACGGATCCCCTCCTTGTCCCGCCTAGTACTATGGCACGGCAATAATCCTTGTTCAAGCAGATTACGAATTAATTCGATGCCATTTCCCCGAATGTTGACAACGCAGACGACGTTGGCTTCGACGACTACTGCAGCAGCTTCCGAAGGAATTTGTTTGCCCAGGAATGTGTTAACTGAATAATTAAACTCAAATGGCCGTCCCCGTGCGGCTCGGGCGTCGACGACGACACCACCTTAAACCTAAGCAAGCAGAAGACGAAGAAGAGTTTGCTCCAAAGTTAAGGGGCTAATTGACTCGTTCCGGGGCGCCATTTTGTTTTTTTTTGTTGTGTTGGTTAGGAAAACTTTCGACCATTTCTACGTGTCCCTTACATACGTTTGATTGTGTGCTGGTGAATATGGTTTGTGTGTAGTTTGGTGTGACGGTATAGTAAAATTAAAAAGTTAATTTAAATTCTGAGCTCAAAATCCCGACCATCAAAACAAACCGTAAAAAGGCACCAATGGCGTAATGCTTGCGACAGAAACGGTTTAGTCGAGGACCAAACTACAACATAGTTAATTTTTATGTTCATTGTCTCGCACTGGTTTGCTCCTTAATTTTTGGGGGATTTTAGTGAGAGATTGTTTTATTTCTTGTTGCAACCACCCCCAGTGATATTGCAGTTTTAGATGGTTGCTGAACTTGTCACATGAATCATGGATGCAATTTGTGGTTGTTTTTCGGTAATGATCAGTTGGTTAAGGGTGGTTATAAAGAGAACTTTTTTTTTAATGCTCAAACGGTTGAATTTGTTTTTTTATGTTCTTTGTTGTGGTTTAGGCATTTTTTGGATCTGTTAACAAAAGTTCCAACAATTTCCTTTAAAAGCTCAGTTTATGCAATTAATGCCCAACAAAAATCTTATCCATTACTATGTATTCAACTGTATTCACAACAAAATCTTTCCAGACCAAATTATATTTTTTTCAATTCCGAGAAAACCGAGACAAAGTATTAAAAATTCCCGGGATTCAGAAATTCTCAGTTAGGAAAAAAATCACGCCAGTGATTTGTTAGAATATCTAGATGATCATAAAATTTTACAAAACTTGATTTGATCAAATCTGTAATTTTTGCGTCCGAAAACATCGCTCCAACTTTTTGCCTTCCTCACCTCAATGAGAAAAGGCTATAAAATCACTCGAAAAATGAACTTCTTTATTAGACCTCGAAGGCCCACCTTCACGTATACCTATCGACTCAGAATCAAATTCTGTACAAATGTCTGTGCGTGTGTCTGGATGTGAGTCCGTGCACCGAAAAATATGCACACGATTATCTCCGGATTGGCTGAACCGATTTCGACCGTTTTGGTCTCATTCGATCCGTCTTGGGGTTCCACAAGACCCTAGTTAATATTATGAAGTTTAGTAAAGTACTTCAAAAGTTATGCTAAAAAAACGATTTTGAATAAAGTCCGGAAGATTGTAAAATGGGTGGTTTTTGTAAGAAAACCCATCATGCTATACATTGTTAAAAAGGTATTTAAAAGACCTTTCCAACGAGCCCAAAACGTTGAAGATCTGACAATTCTATCAAAAGTTATAAGCACTTAAGTGTTATTTATGCACTTTTTGGAGGCCGAATCTCAAATATTTTGATGAAAACGTTGTCCGGATCCACCATGCGACCTGTCTTTGTATAGGTAAGATCTTTCCAATGAGCCTAAAACCCTGTCAAAAGTTATATCCACTTAAGTGTTATTTATACCAAGATTTATACACTTTTTTAGGCCGGATCTCAGATATTTTGATAAAAATAAGTCTTATTTATACTCTTTTTTTAGGCTCTGTAGTGTATTAACTTTATGAATGTAAGGAAGGCACCACCCACCTAAAGGTGGATTAAGCAACGTTTTTTTAATCGACTGCCTCCGCGGAATTTCTGGCGATTTTTTACGCGCTCTGTCTTGGACGTAAATGAAAGGGTATTTGATATGCTTTTGATGAAAAATAGTTAGAAGTTTCAAATATCTAGCCTAACATTTGAAAAAGTCGTATGAAAACTTAAAATGCTGTTTTGACGGTCTCGTTACCAAAGAGCTTATGTCTGAAATTATTTTCATCGGATTTCTCGGAAAATTTTACATAATGTATCAAAAAATGGTGATGTTGTGTTTACAATATTCCGAGTTACGATTTTTTGAAAATAAATGGGAAAATGGCGAAAACGGGAAGAAATCGACTTTTTCACTAAAGCTGCGATAACTTTGAAATTTCAGCGATGACCTATACTGCCCATGATCGCATAAATGTCCCGTATGCATTTTCATCGATTTTGAGTTATTGATGCAGTTTGGTTCAAAATCGGGAGCTCTTTCAGAAAAGCATATAACATCCAGTACTTTGTTCTAAAAATCAGGAGGAAATCCAGTTTTTTCACGAAAACTTAACACGTAGCCTTATGTGTGGGACAAACTTGTTTTGCGTTTTTCTCAGCTTGCTGTTTTTGCATATGGGACATTTATGCGAACATGGGCAGTATATATGTTAGGGTGTTAAGGTATCAACATTTTCGTAATAAAAAGATTCAACTTTTGGTACCCAAACATGTATAGGTCATCGCTTTAATTTCAGTTTTAGTGTAAAAATTCGATTTTTTCTCGTTTTCGTCATTTTCCCATTTTAACGCGTGGCGCGTCGAAAACCCAGTTTTTATTTTCAAAAGATCGTGTTTCGGAATATTGTAAACATAACTTAATTTTTTTTTAAATATATTGTATGTAAATTTTTTCGAGAAATCCGAGTATTTTGTTTTCGAATCATAATGTTTTCATGGGGAGCTGCTGAATTGCCAATCCCGATACTCTTCAAGGAAGTTCCTTTCTGGCTGGATTGTAAAAAAATGTAGTTATTCGAAATGTTTGTTAATTATAAAATATTGTTAATGATTTGCAGTATGCAAAACTTTACGGAGTGTACGATTCAATATTTTCATGAATTTCAAGTTTATTTTCCAGATGTTTTGAAGATTAATATTTTATTGCACTCCGTCAGTGTGTCTTTTAACCTCAATTTATTAAATACAGCAAAATATCAAAGAATAATTCTACAGTTTCTTAGAAAGACCTTTAAGTTGTGTGTTTCATATGTTTATAGGACCTATGCAAAAATAAACTTTAGATTTTCATGCCAAATAAAGAATCGGTTATAGACGTGTGATGATGGTTTCTTATAAGCCATTTTTGGCCATATGGAACCGGAGGTGTTTACTTTCAGTTGGCATGAACTCTGTTCACGTTTACGTGAATTAATTTTTTTGATTGTACGTATATACCTCCATTGGGGTTTCTCGGTTTATAATATTTTGCTCCAACCACGCCGTGGTTTTATTTTTAACGAACGAACCTAGGTGAAACAAACTCCTTTATAAGTCACCTTATCCAAGGAGATTGAATAATTTTAAAAAGGTTAAAATATATGTGAGCTAAAAGTAAACTTATTAATTCTTGAAACCATTGCCATTCCGGCCCTCGTCTGTGAATCCGCTTACAATTTTTGAAGAGGCACTCGTAATCGTCAAAACTGCTGATCGGATCAGCACCCTGTCCGGTCACAGCCGGACGGTCAACCAACCTGTTATTCGGATGAGCCGATTTGTGGTCCATTTTTGGTTTTCGAGAAGGACGGTTGTTTGCCGAAAACTGGGCCAGTTTTTAAAAGCTTTATGCAATACGTCTCTATGCCTCAGGACTTTTGGTTGCGGCAGATATTATCCTTCGTTCCGAGATAACGAGATTCGTTTGAGGATTTGTCGATAGACTGACGATCATGGGGATTTTGAGTAATGTGATGTTGGATTTGGATTGCCATATCATAATGAATAAATTTTCATCAATTTAAAGTCTGATTCTTTTTTTTCGCTAGGTGGATCAAAAATAAAGACTCTCTAATTAAATTAGGAAACTCAATCTGGTAGACAAACACTTCCACAATAGTTCAAAGCCTTATAATTCCGCCCTTCTAGGCAAAACAATCCTGATCCAAACACCCTTGATGGACTGTAAACCTCGCAGGTCTTATCGAGCAACTTGTTACTTGAATAGCAAAACTTTTCTCGCAGTCACGTTCAAAATTTCGGGTGCGGAAGTACATTTCACTTTTTACTCCATTGAGAATATCTTGGGTAAATAGAGAGTCGGGTAAAAGTTTTACTCCCCCGCGCACTCGGTTCAACTCAGTTATACCGATACTTGTTTGGATTCACTTTTTGCAGATCTTTAATCTGATGGAAAAATGAAGTCTTCTCGAACGGGTGGTGTTTGCTCTTTTTGTTGGGGCAGCTCTATCGTTAGCGGAAGTGCTGGAGATCTGGCTTGGCCCAATAGAAGTAGGTTTTGGACCATGTGAATTTGCAGCAAACAAATTTGTTTTCAATTTGTCAATAAACACTAAACAAATTTTGACAAACGATATTGATGTTTCTGTTTAAATTGTTTATTTCTGGAGTTTTTTTGAAAAGGTCCAATAAACCAAATTTTCAGTTTTTGCTTTTTGAGTGTTTTTTAATACCCCTGACTCTAGGCGGTTTCAAAAACACCCAAAAAGCAAAAACTGGAAATTTGGTTTATTGGACCTTTTCAAAAAAAAATTCCAGACTTTCAAAGTTTAAGCTTGAATCCCTTATAGAATTATGTAAAAAAAACAACCTTCTTAATTTTTTACAATCTGCCATATGGTTGATGAAAAGAGGACAATTTTGCTTTCATTAATTCATGAAAGGATCTTTTAAATTAAAAATCTGAAAAGACAAAGCTGTATATTGACCCTTGGCTCTGACAGCTCCGAGAGAGTAGACGTGTGTGACGTGAGCGCTAAAGGCATCGTGTCTCGAGTTGTTTGACGGATGGAGGTGGAAGAGACCTCCGAGACGGATGATTTCCAACTCATCCCCGGAAATCGGAAGCGGAAGAAGACCCCTGAGATCACCGGAGCTGTCGTCGGAGAAGGAAAAGTGGAGCAGAATGTGCTCAATAACAACAAGTTCAGCCCGCTAGCGGAAAACGAAAACAACAACAATGCCAGCCCAGCAGGAGGAGGAGACGCCCCGGCGGTTTCACCACCCGGCCAGTCGGCAGGTAAACAAAAGCAAACACCTTTGGTGGTGAAGAGCACCACGGATTTGTGGAGTGTGGAGTGGAAAGTTGTAAATTTGGTTTCAACCCGATTTACAAACTAACCCGATTTGGAACCAAGGTGACCTGCTTCTCTGTCAAAGATTTTGACAAGTTGCAAGAGCTCCTCAAGAAGAAGAAAGTGGAATTCTACACCCACGAACGACGGAGCGAACGAAATCATCGGGTAGTTCTTCGTGGTTTACCTGATGAACTGAAACCGGACGAGGTCAAGTACCTGCTGAAGAGGGATCTCAAGCTGGACGCGCTGGAGGTGCATGTCATCAAGCGGAAGGAAAAGTCCACCGTGGACGAAACTCCGTACATTGTGGTCTTCCCCAAGGGATACACCAATCTGAAAAAGCTCTCTGCAGTGAAAGTTGTGGCAAGCACTATCATCCGGTGGGAGGCCTACCGGAACAAGCGGCCGAACGTGACCCAGTGCAGGAACTGTTTGCAGCTGGGCCATGGGACCAGAAACTGCCACCTCAAGGGGAGGTGCAACAACTGTGGGGGTCCCCACAAGACGGACGAGTGCAAAGTCCAAGAAGTCGAGCCGAAGCGGTGTGCCAACTGCTCTGGAGCCCACGAAGCCACGGACCGCAGCTGCCCTAAGCGTGCGGACTTCATCCGGAGGCGCCAGCAGGCGTCGAAACCGAAACCGCCGGCAAGGAAGGCGGAGAAGCAGAGTCCAGCAGTTCCGGCGTTTACGCCGGCGGAGTTCCCTCCGCTGCCGGGCGCAGTTCCGGACGGAAAATCGAAGGATCGCCCTCGCCCGCAGGAAAAAGCCAAGGAAGCAGTGGCTCCCGAGACGGTGGAGCCACGAAGGAGGAAGCCGGGGAGGTGCTCTACAGTTCGGCTGAGCTGTGGGGCATTTTCTCCGAGTACATCGGCAGGTTCAAGACCTGTAAGACCCGCTTGGACCAAGTAACCCTGGTCAGTTACATGATCCCCAAGTATGGAGTTTAAGGAGTTGTTTTTTATATATATATATATTAGTTATTTAACGATCCTCGATCCCAACCTGGTCACAGCACCTAAAAGGACCTAATAAAAATAAGTTATGAAAAAAACTGTATATTTTTTCCAAAAAAAAAAACAGCATTAAAACTGCAAATCAGACTTGCGCTTCTTCAGAGCTTAACAATCCTAACAATGAGTACTTTTGTTCCCCTTAAATTTTCCCATAGGACACCCAAGCTTCTTTATTGCAAGATAAATACAAAAGGAAAACCATTTTTCCAGCTTGCGGTGACAATTTCGGGTGTGTTGACATGCTGGAAAGAATGCTGTGTCAGTGAGAATGTAAGCTTGTGTGTGTGTGTGAAAAGTACACTTGCAATTATTTCCAGTTTAAAAAAGTCCTCCGTCCGTGGAATAACCCCCGTGGACTGAAGAACTCACATAATCGTGGCAAAACAACTTTCATGAAACTCTCAAGTGTGATATCGTTCACCGAAATGAAACCACTCCAAACAATGCAGCGGGCACAATCCCAAAAGTTGTCTGCTTTGTCGGTGTGTGAGGCACTTCTGGAGCCAAAATCAACTAAGGTGGGCAGTGACGCTTATTTTAGGTCAGACAAAAAAATAGTTTTTTTTTCAGTTTAACATTGATTTATTTGCTATCAAATTATTTTTTTATTTTAAATATTATTGAGCCTAAAGAAAAACTGCATTGCAAATTTCAAGGGTGCATTTTCTGAAACCATTGTTAGCCAGAGCCAAATGTCACAGCAGCTGACTGGTCTAATTTAGAGGGTCTGTTACAGCTGACTCTGCTGCCAGGCTAAACGTCCTGACGTGGCACGTTCGTCACCGTATTATGCATTTTGAGGATTACTTAAGCTGCATTTTCTGCCTGTTTTACAGTGAAATAGTTGAATTTGGCTTTATTGTCCGTCGGTTGAGGGATTCAGGTGCCATTCTTTTATTTGGATTTTTTCAAATTAGATATTTATTTTTCAACGCAATTTCCGTGCATTGCTAAGAATAAACGGAAATTCTGAAAATTCTGATTTTGGGCAGTTCTTTACACCATTTTCGACCATTTTTTTTTGTTTTATTTTATTTGACTCAAACTTTGTGAGGGCCTTCCCTATGACCATAGAAGCTATTTTGTGTCAGCTGTCCATTAGGGTGCACAGAATATGGGACTTTTCTCATAACCCCACAAGCTGATTATTGTTTATTAAGCTATTTAAGGACTCTGTACTCAATTCAATTCAATTCAATTGGTGTTTATTAGAATTTAACAGTTCTGCGCCAGGATGTTTGGATTTGGAGATTTGGAGAACCTATCAACTGAGATCAATTTGTAAGCCCTTACTGGTGGGGAACATATTTTTAAGTTTAGATTTTGCTAGCTGTGTGCTCTTTAAGGGAATATAAATTTTTAGAAAAAAAACCCTAGATCTATGAAGCCATCCCAAGCAACATTTTAGGTTTTAAGTAGGCCATAAAAACCTATTTAGGCCGTATCAGGGTTTTCAGAACCATGATAAAACCTGTAAGTTTAAAAATGTTACTAGGGATTGATACTCGAGGGTGAAGTTTGTATGGGAAAAATCGAAAAAATGTATGAAAAAACCCAATTTGCTTACGAGTTTGTCTGTAGGGCCCGAGATTCTTATTAAAAATTTAATGCTCTACAAATTCGTAGAACATACCAAAGCTGTAAAACTCAATCATGAAAAGTGATTAACGATTTAAAAATGTCATTTGTGTGTTAGAAACTTTTTTTTCATGAACTTAAGGCTCAAGTATCAATTGGTTAATCTCAACCA
This sequence comes from Culex pipiens pallens, assembly GCF_016801865.2. Taxonomy (NCBI): domain Eukaryota; kingdom Metazoa; phylum Arthropoda; class Insecta; order Diptera; family Culicidae; genus Culex; species Culex pipiens. The sequence goes on along the minus strand of NC_068938.1, from coordinate 59,022,148 downwards.
ATTTCGCCCAAAATTTACACAGATCTGTGCTTAAAATAACCTGAAATACTGTTTTGCGCTTATGGAGCAGGGGTCATTTTTTTCCGACACCCTACTGTCCATACAAAAATGGTAATTTTCTGATCAATTCAGTGTCTTCGGCAAAGTTGTAGGTATTGTTTAGGACTGAGAGGTACACGGATTTTTTCATTGCTATTTTTTTTTAAATCAAGACTTGCATTTCAAAAGGGTGTAATATTGAATGTTTAGCCCTTTTGAAATGTAAGTCTTAGTTATTTTTTTTTAAATTTTGTTTTCGAAGAGATCGGAAAATTTTCTCAAATGTTTCATGTTTCAACGTTGAAAATCGGACGTTTAGTTGCTGACATATCGACATTAGAAAACAGTGGGTTGTTTGGGTGAGAAAACATCAATTTCCCGGTTTTTTCTTCTTTAAGCCGCTGTATCTCAGCAACCAGAGGTCCAATCTTCAATGTCTCTTAGACAATTTTATAGCAAATTTCTGAACTCTTAAAAAAAGATTTTCAGTAATGGTTACACGCAGAAAAAAGTTTTGTAGAATCAGCCTGTACCAGGTTTGAATCAACAAAATTTTTGTTGAATATAATCAACGCCGATTTTGCGTTGAAACAAACCTTGATTTTCTCGGTTCCACAAAAGTCTTTTGTTGTTTTGAAAAAGCTGCTTTGACGTTTAGCGTTGATTCAACAAAAATTATGATTTTCAAAACAACAAAACGTTTTGTTGATTCAAATATGCCTTATTTTTCTGCGTGTACTCATGGACACTATTTTTAAAACTCGAAAATCTGTAAATATTTCGTTAAAATCAATAGTTCGGTGGCTTTATCTTGAAAGCAGAGCCCTTTATCAAAAAATCTGTAAAGTACTTTTGGATTGCAAATTAAATTTTACAAAAAAAATTAAGAGCGAGTTTTTGACCAATGAGTAACAGGTCGGATCGAGGTGCTCCGATTTGGATGAAAATTTCAGCGTTTGTTTGACTATACATGAGATGAACTCATGCCAATATTAGCCCTCTACGTCAAAGGGAAGGGGGGGGGGGGGGTAAAACGGGCTTTGAAGTTTAAGGTACAAAAAACATAAAAAATCTTAAAATTACTTGCATTTTTGTGAAACTTCATCAATTACAACTCTCTTAGATGCAATCGAAAGGTCTTTTGAAGCACTTCAAAATGTACCATAGACATCCAAGATTGGTTAAACCTTTTCTCGTAGGTTTTGCAAATTACTGTTAAAAATTGTTTTTTTAAACCTTAATATCTTTTTGCAACAGCCTCCAACACCCATATTCCCACAGATCCAAAGTTAGGGAATTTCATGGACTATAAACCTACCGTTTTAACTTTTCGGCCAATCGCAGTTTTTCTCATAGTTTTTATATTTTTCTACAACAAACATTTTACAACGTTAATTTTTGCCCTGTAGGCTTCCATATCGGCACTTTTTGGTCTCAATTTTGTTGCATTTGAAATCCTCGGAAAATTTCACGTTAGATAAAAGTATTGGAGTTGAAATTTTGATTTATAAATTAATTTAATAAAACATTTTTGAAAATAGAAATCGATCTAATTTACTTTGGGATCAATACGTCAAATGCTGTGTCAAGTAGGCAAAAACCTGTTTTATCCCTATTCCAAAAAAAAGCCAAGCAATCCACTTTAACGACCCCCGGGTCTTTTGTGGGCTCTGTTGCAAGTTCTAGGCGTCATTTCTAGGCGTCCGAAGGTTATGTGTGGTGAGCCACCCAAAACCTCTTTTACGCAAATGGACCGCAAATGAGAGGAAAAAAAACAAATTGAGCGTCACAAATTTTAGACCACGTTTTGCAGTTTTTCAAAACCCACAGGTTGTGTAGACAATTTAGCCATCATTACGCCCGTGAGGCTACTTGGCATGGCCACAGACACGTAATGCTATTATCGGATCGGTTTTCATGGCCACATCGTCCACAAAAGGTCTTAGAAGCCACTGCAAAGTTGCACTTTCATCGCATCGACTTACCTGTTTGATGGTGATGCGTAGGAGTTGATATTTCCAGCAGCCAGCAGAATGTACAATTTTCCGAAAAGCTTTTAACGAGCAAATATGGCCTGATATGACGATGCGTGGTTTGGTTTTATCATGGTTCGTCCTTCAATACTGCGCTGAACATAGGTTTTGTTTTATGATTTTAGGAAAATTTTTATTTATCTTTCTAACCTGATCACTCCTCTGAGACTTCGGTTAGCGATGAATAGGCTCAATATTTGCAAAAAACCTTTGTTGTACCCAAATGAGCAATTTTTCATCATCCATTCGTTCTCGTAATGCTCAAAAAAAAAACATTCAAGCGGTTTCTTCACCTAAAAAAGTCAAATTATAGCAAACACTAGCACTTGAAAACAGTGCACAGTAGCCTGTCCCATTTTGAGGTCATGTCGAGGAATTTCAGGTGCTCACTTCTTAAATGATAGATTATGATGTTAGGAACAATGTTTTCTTAGACAAGAAAAAATAATAAAATACTTTCTCGCACCCCCTAGTCGATTTACTGAAAAAAGTCACTTTTTTGAACAAATTTTCTAAAATCGCTTGGAATCAATACAAAAACTGTTTCGATCAGGTGTGTATTATCATCAAACGATAGGTTTTTGTCCATAGATTAAGATGCACTATCAATATTGGACCAAAATTTAAGTTTTTGGACTCTCCCAGGCGGATTTGTGTCGAAAAAATCGCATTTTTTCGAAACTTTTTTCAGAAATGTTCATTTAATTTAGGGTAGCCTATTTTTCCCAGTGAAACTAATAGATGCAGCTTGTAGGAAATTTCATGGCGAACATTTTTCCCTCTGAGAAAATGCAATTTCGACACTCCAGAGCCGAGATATTTGAGTTTTAGTGAGGAAAAAAGTGCCAATTTTCAAAATTTCTCAGAATTCAGAAGCAAGGCCTACTAATTACACGATATAGCAAGCATATGTCTCAAAGGTCAGGGTATGCTTTTTTATAGTAATTTTGGCCGCTGAATCCGAATCTGAAATCAAATTTCGTGTAAACAGTGATGTTTTGGAGCTACACCCTTTTGGAATGTTATTTGCGTGTTTAAGAGGCAGTTTTTGTAAATATTGCTCGGTTTGTTCTAGAGGTCGTATCGAGGTGCTTCGATTTGGATGAAACTTTCAGCGTTTGTTTGTCTATACATGAGATGAACTCATGCCAAATATGAGCCCTCTACGACAAAGGGAAGTGGGTTAAAACGGGCATTGAAGTTTGAGGTCCAAAAAATATATAAAGTCTTAAAATTGCTCGCATTTCCGTAAAACTTCATCTATTCCAACTCTCTTAAATGCATTCGAAAGGTCTTTTGAAGCACTTCAAAATGAGCCATAGACATCCAGGATTGGCATTGAAGTTTGAATTTTCCGAGGATTTCGAATATGACAAAAGTGAGACTAAAAAGTGCCGCTATGGATGCAGGACAATAACTAACGTTGTAAAATGTTTGTTATAGAAAAATCGAAAAACTATGAGCAAAACTGCATTGGCCAAAAAGTTATTTCCGTAGGCTTATAGTCTATGAAACTACCAATCTTTTGACCTCTGGGAGTATGGGTGTTGGAGGCTGTTGCAAAAAGATATTGAGGTTTAAAAAAAAACATTTTTAACAGTAATTTGCAAAAGCTATGAGAAAAAGTTAAACCAATCCTGGATGTCTATGGCTCATTTTGAAGTGCTTCAAAAGACCTTTCGAATGCATTTAAGAGAGTTGGAATTGATGAAGTTTTACGGAAATGCGAGCAATTTTAAGATTTTTTTGGTTTTTTGGACCTACAACTTCAATGCCCGTTTTAACCCACTTCCCTTTGTCGTAGAGGGCTCATATTTGGCATGAGTTCATCTCATGTATAGACAAACAAACGCTGAAAGTTTCATCCAAATCGAAGCACCTCGATACGACCTCTAGAACAAACCGAGCAATATTTACAAAAACTGCCTCTTAAACACGCAAATAACATTCCAAAAGGGTGTAGCTCCAAAACATCACTGTTTACACGAAATTTGATTTCAGATTCGGATTCAGCGGCCAAAATTACTATAAAAAAGCATACCCTGACCTTTGAGACATATGCTTGCTATATCGTGTAATTAGTAGGCCTTGCTTCTGAATTCTGAGAAATTTTGAAAATTGGCACTTTTTTCCTCACTAAAACTCAAATATCTCGGCTCTGGAGTGTCGAAATTGCATTTTCTCAGAGGGAAAAATGTTCGCCATGAAATTTCCTACAAGCTGCATCTATTAGTTTCACTGGGAAAAATAGGCTACCCTAAATTAAATGAACATTTCTGAAAAAAGTTTCGAAAAAATGCGATTTTTTCGACACAAATCCGCCTGGGAGAGTCCAAAAACTTAAATTTTGGTCCAATATTGATAGTGCATCTTAATCTATGGACAAAAACCTATCGTTTGATGATAATACACACCTGATCGAAACAGTTTTTGTATTGATTCCAAGCGATTTTAGAAAATTTGTTCAAAAAAGCGACTTTTTTCAGTAAATCGACTAGGGGGTGCGAGAAAGTATTTTATTATTTTTTCTTGTCTAAGAAAACATTGTTCCTAACATCATAATCTATCATTTAAGAAGTGAGCACCTGAAATTCCTCGACATGACCTCAAAATGGGACAGGCTAGTGCACAGGAATAAATTGATAACTCCTTTATTTGACGTCATAGCCAAATGGTGTCTTCGGAAGAGTTGATATACTTGATAAGGGCTATCTTTTGAAGTTATTGACATACAGGGTGACGACCTTCCAGGGTGTCAACCAAAAACTATCTTTGTTGGATGACGTTGTAGGGCTTTGGTGTCTTCGGCAAAGTTGTAGAGGAGAAAATTTTATGAAAGTTTGTCCAAGGCGCCAAATTTGTAGCTCTTAATCTACTCGAGATATACGCCATTTTTGCAAAAATGGTCCAAAAAAGCACTTTTTTGATGATAACTCAAAATGTTTGCATTTTAGCGGCCTACTATGTTCTGAAGAGTTGTTTATAACATAAAATTACACATCTTTGCCGAAGATAGCAAAATGTTTTGAGCCTTTATTGAGGAGTTATAACCATTTTTAAGTGATTTTGAGCCTATTTTCAAGTTACTATGTTTTCAAAATGGCGCATTTTGGCGCAAAACCGAACAATGCACCTGAAAGTACACACTTTCAACTACATTTCCTGAAAATATCTCCATGTCTATCGGTGTCTATTTTTAGATATCTCAATTTGAATTTGACGGTTTTTAATCAATTTATTTATAATTTTTAAGCAAAATCTTATTGAAAACGTGGTGGTAATCGCTAAATTGAAGGGTAAATTGATCGTTTTTTATGGAAAATACATTGTGTATTGAAAAAAACGACAACTTTTCTAAAGTGACCAAATATAAAAGGAAATATTAAATTTTAAATACGAACAATTATTTTAAATTTTAATTTACATTATTTTTGGGCTGAACAAGTTTTTATTCATAATTTTAGAATGTGTGTCATAATTTTAAGCATAAACAATGTTTTTTTTTCCATAAAATCGATCAATTTACCGATTATTACCACGTTTTCAATAAGATTCCGGGATCAATACGTCAAATGCTGTGTCAAGTAGGCAAAAACCTGTTTTATCCCTATTCCAAAAAAAAGCCAAGCAATCCACTTTAACGACCCCCGGGTCTTTTGTGGGCTCTGTTGCAAGTTCTAGGCGTCATTTCTAGGCGTCCGAAGGTTATGTGTGGTGAGCCACCCAAAACCTCTTTTACGCAAATGGACCGCAAATGAGAGGAAAAAAAACAAATTGAGCGTCACAAATTTTAGACCACGTTTTGCAGTTTTTCTAAACCCACAGGTTGTGTAGACAATTTAGCCATCATTACGCCCGTGAGGCTACTTGGCATGGCCACAGACACATAATGCTATTATCGGATCGGTTTTCATGGCCACATCGTCCACAAAAGGTCTTAGAAGCCACTGCAAAGTTGCACTTTCATCGCATCGACTTACCTGTTTGATGGTGATGCGTAGGAGTTGATAATTTCAGCAGCCAGCAGAATGTACAATTTTCCGAAAAGCTTTTAACGAGCAAATATGGCCTGATATGACGATGCGTGGTTTGGTTTTATCATGGTTCGTCCTTCAATACTGCGCTGAACATAGGTTGTTGGGTTGGTCCTTACCGGTCGTCGATAGCTCAGTGGGGGTTGGATCGGGGTTGTCCGGAGTGGTTTGGGGCGCCTTTCTTCCTGGGAGGTTCCGTCCGTTTGGTGGGTTTTCGGGGGGTTTTCCGGGGTCCAAAAAGCACACGTACACACAGTTTCACATAAAACACTCAGCTTACAAAAACTACATTTATTCCACGTTAAAAACTACATATATTAAAACTACACAAAACAGATTAAAAGTCGGCCTCTTGGCCAGCTAGTTGTTGCTGTTCAGCTTTGGGGTTCGCACAATTATAATAATTTTTATTCTAATCATTGGCCGGACCGGCCAGTCCGCGTATTGGTGTCGATCGATCAGCTGGTCCAGCACACGCACACAGCGGCCGCCGCCGTGTGGATCGCGAGATGCACCGGTGAGTTGGGATGAGCTGCAGACGGTGAGAAGCGAGATCGTTCGAGCTACCGTACTCGTAGACATTCCCGCCCACCCTGAAATTCCGGGAATTTCTGAAAAGAAAGAAAAAAAAGAAACCACCTCTCGGACACGAAATGTTGCACACGGAACCGTTCAGTTCTCCGGGGTTTTGGGGTCTTCGGAAGGTTCAGGTGAGGGTTCGTCTGGCTCGGCAGGCAACGGTAGAACGCAAATCTTCTCCACAGGTCTCGTCAGGAAGTTCGTGGCGGTCTTCAGGGTGACGACCCGCACCACGCCATCGGCTCCAGGATGAAGATCGACGACTCGACCCATCTTCCAGCGGATAGGCGGCTGGTTTTCGTCCCGGATCACGACGAGTTGGCCGACCTTGATCGGCACCGGTGGTTTCCAGCGCTTTGATCGCCCCTGCAGCTGCGCCAGATATTCGGTCCTCCATCTCCTCCAGAAATCCTGCAGCTTCCTCTGCGTCGTCTGCCATTGATTCAGGCGGTTCATCGGCACGGCGGTGATGTCCAGGTCCGGAAGCTCGTGCAATGATGAGCCGATCAGGAAGTGCCCTGGTGTGAGCGGCTCCAGATCGTTCGGATCGTCCGACATCTGCGTCAGCGGCCTGGAGTTGAGGCACGCTTCCACTTGCACCAGCAACGTGTCCATGTCCTCGTAGGACACCGGGTTGTCGCCGAGAACCTTCAGGAGATGGGTTTTGGCCGATCGTACCGCGGCCTCCCATAGTCCTCCGAAATGGGGAGCGCCCGGTGGGTTGAAATGCCACTGAATCCCCTGATCAGCGCACTCCTTGGACACCTTCTCGCTGTGATCCTTGCTGCGAAGCAGTTCAAACAGCTCTTGAAGTCGGTTACGGGCGCCAACGAAGTTGGTCCCGTTGTCTGAGAAGATTTCTGCGGGCAGGCCTCTTCTCCCGATGAACCTTCGCAGGGCCTGGATGAAGCGGTCGGTAGAAAGGTCCGTTACCAGTTCCAGATGTGCGGCTTTCGTACACATGCACACGAATACGGCTACGTATGCTTTGATGGCTACTCTGCGCGGGCCGGGGCGAATGTAGACCGGTCCGAAGTAATCCACGCCGACCTTGGAAAACGGACGCGCCACCGTTACGCGCGCCGAGGGCAGTTCTCCCATGAACTGCTGGATTTGAGTGGGTTTCGTCCGGAAGCAACGCTGGCAGTTGTGCACGATCTGGCGTGCTACGCTTCGACCTCCAAGCGGCCAGTACTTGAGACGAACTGTCGCGAGCATCAGCTGCGGTCCCGCGTGAAGTAAACGTTCGTGGTAGTCCTCGAACAGCATCTTGGTCAGCGGGTGCCGAGCAGGTAGAACTAACGGATGCTTCGTGCTGTCGGTTTCCTGCGAGTGACCTAACCGTCCACCGACTCGGATCAGGTTGTCGTCCGCTAACTTCGGGTTGAACCACCGCAAGGGTGAGTTCCTTCCTACAGATTCGCCGTTGGACAGCGCTTGCCACTCCGCCTTGAATTCTTCCTTCTGCACGAGACGAATCATGGTGTGTTCCGCTTCCTTCAGCTCCCGTGCTGTTGGAAGACCTCGCTGATCTACGCCTTCTTCGTGCCGCAGGATCTTCATCAGCCTCGACCAGTACGTTACGCTTCGAATCAGGCTCCGGTAGTTGGAAAACTTGCTGATGATGAAACTCGGGAAATCAATCTGCTGTCCGCCAGCTAGGTTCGCTGCTACGTGACGTCTTTCTTGGTCTGCTTCCTCGTCACGATCCAGAACCGGTTGAGACGGCCAGTGTTGAGGTGATAGCTTGAGCCATGGGGGACCTTCCCACCACAGCAGTAGATCTGCGATATCCGCCGGCGCGACACCTCGGGAAATGAGGTCCGCAGGATTCTGGACTCCCGGCACGTGGTTCCATCCCCCGCGCTCCGTCAGCGCTTGGATTTTCGCCACCCTGTTGGCGACGAAGGTGTTCCACGTCGTAGGTACGTGCCGTAACCACTGGAGTACACATGTTGAATCCGTCCAATAGTAGTACTTGACGTCCAGTTTGGTTGCCTTGAAGATCTGCTCACTCAGAAGAGCAGCCAGCTCCGCTCCGCAGAGCTCTAACCTTGGGATCGATTGGCATTTGAGTGGAGCGACCTTGGATTTGGAGCTAAGCAGCGCCACGCGTACTTCTCCAGCTTGGTTTACGCTTCTCACATACGAGCAAGCTCCGTATGCATCCTGGGAAGCGTCGCAAAACGTATGGATCTCGATGTTGACCGCCTTGGGAATGATCACACATCTTGGGAATGTCAGGTCGTTCAATGCCGGAATTTGTTCATAAAACTTCAGCCATTTTTGAACGATTACGGGTGGTAGCTCGTCATCCCAGTCCAGCTTCTTGCCGCTCTTGTCCTCCAGCGTCCAAAGCTTCTGCATCAGGATTTTAGCTGCTGCGATAACTGGACCGACGAAACCAATCGGGTCAAATAGGGTTGCAATCGTTGACATTATCCTCCGCCGTGTCCACGGCTGGTTTGGGTTTGGGGTTGAGTGATCAAACTGGAACTTTAGAACGTCGGTGGTTGGTCGCCAAACCAATCCCAGAGTCCGTACGGATGGATCTGGATCCAGGAGCACATCGCCAGTCCTTGGCAGTGCTAGGTTCTCTTCTGGTATGCCCTGCAGTACCAGAGGGCTGTTGGATGCCCACTTCCTAAGCCGAAAACCGCCGCTCTCCAGCAGAGCGTCCAGTTGGGTTCGTAGTTCCACCGCTTGATCCTCGTCGTCCGCGCCGGTCAAAACGTCGTCCATGTAGACGTCTTCGAGCGCGACCTTGGCTGCCATCGGGAAACGGCTTTGCTCATCCATAGCGAGTTGCTTGAGCGTCCGGGTTGCCAGGAAAGGTGCTGGCTTGGTACCGTACGTGACCGTTGCAAGTTCGTAGATTTTGACCTCCTTGTTGGGGTCATCCCGCCACATGATGCTTTGGAGCTTCATGTCTTCCTCGGTGACTAGAACTTGTCGGAACATTTTTTCCATGTCAGACACGAGCATGAACTGCTTTGTCCGACTCCGTAGGATTATTGACCGTAGATCGTCCTGATTCGACGGTCCCACCAGTAGGGCATCGTTGAGCGACACTCCCGTTGAGCTCGCACATGACGCATCGAATACCACTCGCACCTTGGTCGTAGTACTCGATTCCCTCACCACCGGGTGATGTGGTAGGAACACGCGCTTGACCTCTCCGAGGTCGGTAGCCTCGCGCATGTGTCCTAGTTCCAGGTATTCCTCCATGAATTGGTTGTATTGCCGGCGCAGTTCCGGTTCCTTGGCTAACCTGCGCTCCAGCCCTTGAAGACGTCGGAATGCGATGTCCCGTGACTCGCCCATCCGTGCCAGTGCGTCTTCGTCCTTGGGGTATGAGACCGTGTACCTTCCGTCAGGACCTCTCTTGACGGTACGCGAATACAGCTCCTCGCATCGCGTTTCCACCGGGGAATAGTTGTGCGGCGTTGCGACCTCCTCGCAAGCCCAAAACCTGGTGAGCAGCTCTTCTAGGGTTGACGAGACTGCTACGTTGCATTGGGTAACCGAATTGGAGTCTTGGTTCTCCACGTTTCCGGTCACAATCCATCCAAATACCGTTTCGGTCAGTGTTGGTAGACCGACTCCGAGTTCCAGCTCCTTCCCGGAATTGAAGAAAGCAAAGAAGTGGTGGATTCCAAGCACGATGTCCACCGTCTTGGAATTAAAGAATGCGGGATCGGCTAATTCCACATCCGGAGGAAATTCCCAGCCGGCCACACTGACATCCGATGTCGGGAGATTGGCCGTTACCTTGGGTAGTAGGAGAAATTCCATCCTGCGCGAGAACCCTGTCACTCGCGACTTGATTGTAGCTTGGATTTTGTGCTTAACCTTGGTGTTCGCTTGTCCGATGCCGTACACCGCGACATTCGAGCGTTTCCGTTGGACCTTCAACCGCTGACAGAGCCGCTCTGTCATGAAATTGCATTCCGAGCCCGAATCCAGCAGCGCTCGAGCAGGAAACTTGACGCCTTCGTCGTCCTCCACCAGGACAACAGCTGTGGCCAGCAGAACTGTAGAAGTACGATGTGCTGCCACGTTGGATGTTACTGTTTCCGTTTGCGTCGAAGACTGTGCTGCTTGGTTCGAACTTCCACCATTTGGACCATTGTTTCCACCTCGGTTGAAGTCCTGTCCAGATGACGTTGGTTTTGGTCTGTCGCTTCTCTTGGGTTTGAAGCAAACCAAAGTGTGGTGCTTGGCCGAACAGTTCTGGCAGACAAAACGTGAGGTACATTGTGTCGCTTGGTGTCCACGCCGGAAGCAGTTCAAGCACATAGAGTTCGTTCGCACCACCTTGTCCCTTGCTGCAACTGACATGCCTTGGAATGTCGGACATCTGTACAACAGATGTGGCTCCGAGCAGACTACGCAGCTGACCCCAGACGACTGCACCGCATTGAAGCTTGATCGGGTGAAGGGAGCCTTCCGCTGCTTGGATGGTTTGGTATCCGCCTTGGTTCCTGCAGTCATAGTTTTGAGCGAACTAAGAACTCTAATCCGGGTGTACAGAAAATCAGTCAAGTCCTTGACCGTTTCTTTCTCCTTGGGCTCGTTGGATTCCTTGTTCTCCTTGTTCGCCTTTGCCGCTGTGACTTCTTCCCAGCTTCGCTTTGTGACAGGATCAAGTCTCGAAGAGAGAAGGTGCAGCAACAACAGGTCCTTGTAGTCTTCCGGACTCACAAACTGATCGAGCGTCCGAACGGCCCGTTCGAACCCCTCCAGAAGTTCTTGAAGATCAGTTACCGACTCCTCGGTCAATGTCGGAAGATTGAACAGCGTTTCAACCTGACTTCGCTTCAGCAGATTGTTGTCGTTGTAGTATTTCGTCAGGATCTCCCACGCGACCTGGTAATTCTTGGCGCTCATGTAGAGGCCGTCGACCATTGTTCGCGGCTTGCCCAGCAGGCATCCTTTGAGGTACTGGAACTTCTCAATGTCCGGAAGATCCTTCTTCCAGTGGATCAACGACGTGTACAAGTCCCGGAAACTCAACCATTCGTCCAGCTTGCCGTCAAATTTCTGCAACTGGATTTGTGGCAGTCGCACGTGGTCGTGGATTGGATGTTGCGTCGCGTTGAGATCGCGTTGGGTCGTGTTCAGATCTGGGTAGGTTTCCAACTCCTTGGCCTTGTCCACCAACAGCGTCTTGGTGTCGTAGTAACACTGTAGGCAGTCCTTCCTCTTCTTGCTGTACGCGTCGTCCGTGCCGGCGTAGTCCTCGTGCATCTCGATGTCCAGAATGGTGTCGTTGACTTTCTCCCAAAGTCCGTCAAGCTTTTCCAAGCGAACCTTCACTTGACTCAACGTGGTCGTGTTGTTCATCTCGCTGGCGAACGCGTACACCGCATGAAACAACTCATCGGACGACCTCAGCTTCGCCTCAAGCTGCTTCAGCGTAGGAGACGCCTTCTTGGTTGTCGGCGCCATCGTAGTTGTGCTCACAATTCACGAAAAAACACGAAAAGGTGTGGTGTAGTATTCCGTCACGGTCTAAGCCTCGGCGTAGACATACACTGTAGAGTATTTTTTATGTATTTACCTTCACAAGAAGTACAATCCACCTGCTCTACAGGTACGCGCAACGGTGAAACGGTGACAGCGGTTGATAAAACTACCAAGTTCCCTCGAAAACGTCCTCAAATCGTGAATTTCGTGCCAGATGATCGTGCAAAATGGTGGGAGAATATTTGTAGTACCCAAAAAGTGCTTCGGCAAGACATATACGACGTGTATCATACGTGCTTAACTGACCTTTGCAAAAAGAATCAGCCTCCAAAAAGTTCCAAATTCCCAGCTGGACAGTGTTCCGTACAGTGACGGTAGCACTGCAGCAACTCTTCGGTGAGATGAACGACGAGCAAGTTTCTCACTAGTGAGTTAACGCTCATCAGCAATGTTCGGTGTGTTGTCAACATAAAGTGTGCGAGAAGTGAAATTGGTGGTGTAATAAGCTGACGTGTCCCAGGCTTCGGCTGGACATATACAATTTTTTAAAGTGTTTTACCTTAGGAAAGGGTGAATGATGCCGATGTCCAGTCAGCCGATCGCGGTTTGCCAGCTGCCGACGCAGTACGGATGGTCATCAAAGGTAAGGTAGCATTAGCAGCATAAATGCATTCGTGTGATCGTCCAACACCATATGATGATTCCAGAAGATGGCCTCTCTCGGTGCAGCGGTATTGGTGGTGATCGTCGCCGACGGTGGTATTGGTGTCGTCGAGCCTCGATCGTTGGGTTGGTGTGCGTGACCTCGATCGACGATGATGATCGTCAATGATGATGATTGTTTACGTTCGATCGTTGGGTGGATTTTTGATACGAAAAGTGGGTGTTAGCAGGAGTTCAACGTTTCGCTTCGGCGGTGACATATACTTTGTATGTGTTTATTTACCTGGCCAAACCAAGGCACCTTGCCCAACGGATGGTGATCCAGCGAAGCGACGTCTAGGTGATCCGGTTCGAAGGACCAATAATGTTGGTTCGCAGAGTAGCAGCGGGTGAACACGAAGATCGACGAGCCAGCGACCGTTCACTGGGCTCTCCGGGTGCTGCGAAGACGAAGAACGATCCGAGCAGGGTGTAGTTTTCTCCGGTGAGTACTCCAGTTGTACTCAAGCTGAGTGTGAGTGGTCGCGATATCCGATCGCGATGGCGGAGCCCTTTGCTCGCCCGCGGAATTGAAGGCCGGTAGCACAGTTCCCAAACTGTGATGGCGCTCGGTGTGTGTGCGTAGGATGGCGCAAACCGATGTACTTGGTGGGGGCCAACCTGGCCTGAGGTCCTTCCGAATCCTTCCCGATCCGGTTCGAAGGACCAATAATGTTGGGTTGGTCCTTACCGGTCGTCGATAGCTCAGTGGGGGTTGGATCGGGGTTGTCCGGAGTGGTTTTGGGGCGCCTTTCGTCCAGGGAGGTTCCGTCCGTTTGGTGGGGTTTTGGGGGGTTTTCCGGGGTCCAAAAAAGCAACACGTACACACAATTCACATAAAACACTCAGCTACTCAAACTACATTTATTCCACGTTAAAAACTACATATATTAAAACTACACAAAAATACAGATTAAAATCGGCCTCTTGGCCAGCTAGTTCTGCTGCTGTTCAGCTTTGGGGTTCGCACAATTATAATAATTTTTATTCTAATCATTGGCCGGACCGGCCAGTCCGCGTATTGGTGTCGATCGATCAGCTGGTCCAGCACACGCACACAGCGGCCGCCGCCGTGTGGATCGCGAGATGCACCGGTGAGTTGGGATGAGCTGCAGACGGTGAGAAGCGAGATCGTTCGAGCTACCGTACTCGTAGACATAGGTTTTGTTTTATGATTTTAGGAAAATTTTTATTTATCTTTCTAACCTGATCACTCCTCTGAGACTTCGGTTAGCGATGAATAGGCTCAATATTTGCAAAAAACCTTTGTTGTACCCAAATGAGCAATTTTTCATCATCCATTCGTTCTCGTAATGCTCAAAAAAAAAACATTCAAGCGGTTTCTTCACCTAAAAAAGTCAAATTATAGCAAACACTAGCACTTGAAAACAGTGCACAGTGTTCGGAATGGCAAAATTAAGTGGAATAAATTGATAACTCCTTTATTTGACGTCCTAGCCAAATGGTGTCTTCGGAAGAGTTGTTGTACTTGATAAGGGCTATCTTTTGAAGGTATTGACATACAGGGTGACGACCTTCCAGGGTGTCAACCAAAAACTATCTTTGTTGGATGACGTTGTAGGGCTTTGGTGTCTTCGGCAAAGTTGTAGAGGAGAAAATTTTATGAAAGTTTGTCCAAGGCGCCAAATTTGTAGCTCTTAATCTACTCGAGATATACGCCATTTTTGCAAAAATGGTCCAAAAAAGCACTTTTTTGATGATAACTCAAAATGTTTGCATTTTAGCGGCCTACTATGTTCTGAAGAGTTGTTTATAACATAAAATTACACATCTTTGCCGAAGATAGCAAAATGTTTTGAGCCTTTATTGAGGAGTTATAACCATTTTTAAGTGATTTTGAGCCTATTTTCAAGTTACTATGTTTTCAAAATGGCGCATTTTGGCGCAAAACCGAACAATGCACCTGAAAGTACACACTTTCAACTACATTTCCTGAAAATATCTCCATGTCTATCGGTGTCTATTTTTAGATATCTCAATTTGAATTTGACGGTTTTTAATCAATTTATTTATAATTTTTAAGCAAAATCTTATTGAAAACGTGGTGGTAATCGCTAAATTGAAGGGTAAATTGATCGTTTTTTATGGAAAATACATTGTGTATTTAAAAAAACGACAACTTTTCTAAAGTGACCAAATATAAAAGGAAATATTAAATTTTAAATACGAACAATTATTTTAAATTTTAATTTACATTATTTTTGGGCTGAACAAGTTTTTATTCATAATTTTAGAATGTGTGTCATAATTTTAAGCATAAACAATGTTTTTTTTTCCATAAAATCGATCAATTTACCGATTATTACCACGTTTTCAATAAGATTCCGCTTAAAAATATAAATAAATTGATTAAAAACCGTCAATTTCAAATCGAGATATCTAAAAAAAGACACGGATAGACATGGAGATATTTTCAGGAAATGTAGTTAAAAGTGTGTACTTTCAGGTGCATTGTTCGGTTTTGCGTCAAAATGCGCCATTTTGAAAACATAGCAACTTGAAAATAGGCTCAAAATCACTTAAAAATGGTTATAACTCCTCAATAAAGGCTCAAAACATTTTGCTATCTTCGGCAAAGATGTGTAATTTTATTTTATAAACAACTCTTCAGAACATAGTAGGCCGCTAAAATGCAAACATTTTGAGTTATCATCAAAAAAGTGCTTTTTTGGACCATTTTTGCAAAAATGGCGTATATCTCGAGTAGATTAAGAGCTACAAATTTGGCGCCTTGGACAAACTTTCATAAAATTTTCTCCTCTACAACTTTGCCGAAGACACCAAAGCCCTACAACGTCATCCAACAAAGATAGTTTTTGGTTGACACCCTGGAAGGTCGTCACCCTGTATGTCAATAACTTCAAAAGATAGCCCTTATCAAGTACAACAACTCTTCGGAAGACACCATTTGACTAGGACGACAAAAAAAGGAGTTATCAATTTATTCCACTTAATTTTGCCATTCCGAACACTGTGCAGTGATCGATATCGAAATTTACTTTTTTACTTTTCAATTACAAATTCAGTTAAAAATCTTTTAACATTTTTTTTAAGTTTTTTAACGCAATTAAAAAAAATAAATTTAACCAACCGATGATCAGCTCAGAAGATTGCATTTTGGTTACCTAAAACATGTAAAAAAGATGTAAATTTCCAAAATTGCTTATTTTGCGCAATTTGTGTGTGTGGAAAGTTCAATTGAAAAAGAAAATTAAAATATTTGCGTGAAAACTTTGCCTTAATAAATTTTACCAGTCTTTTTTGATGGACGGATGCAAAAATTTTATGGAGACTTGTGTGGAAGAACCAACACAACACTAGTTTCCTTCAAATAAAAAACGCAAAAAAAAAAATTCTCAGAAAATTAGCTAATTTTTGACAGAATTGCTCATAATCGTAATAAATTACTCTTTAAACCCCTTTTTACGGGGCCATCTAAAGGGGTGTCACTTGTGTTTCAGTCCATTATTACCAAGGCAACCGCCGGATGCGAGGTATCAATTTACACAGATGGTTTCCAGTTATGATCCTGGAAAAGCAAATAAAAATAAGCCTTTTTAATGGCCACACAAATGTTGGGAAATCTTAGTTGTGTGTGTGACAGAGTCAGTTGAGGTTATCATAATGCATTTAATTTTGTGTTTTTCATATCATATTTAATATTGAAGAAAAAAAACGTCAATAAACTAACCCACTTTTTAAAACAATTTTTCTTCGGGTAACATTACAAGTTTGTAATCAAATCTTGTTCTCTCCTCTCCGAGGGGTTGTGTAACAACTGTGGATTTTTAATTTATTACCCATCATTAATTGTGAGCACATCACTTCAGTCGGTTGGTGTGGGTGGTGGATGAGAGTGCTTCTCCGTGCCAGCACATATTCGTCATGTTTGGTCGTAAAAAGTCGACAGAGGCCATTAAAAGTAAACTCGAAATTTCGCCAAACGTAATGTGACAGAGCGATTCCCATAAATTGCCAAATGGTGCTAATGAAAGTTGAAATTATTGGGGTATTCTTTTGCGAGCGAAACTTTCCAATTGTGTCCGCGCTGCGTGTCGAAATTTCCCATTAATACCGCAGATAATGTCAGTTTCGTGTTTTGCTAAATCGTTGTCGTTGTACTACTTGATTACAACGTCCAATGCTGTTCAAAGTGAAAAATACATTTTGCAACAACAATTTTGATAAAATAAAATAGTATGATGCGTTAATGTTACACAAAACACATTTTTTATGATCTTATGATATTTCAAAAGTTTTGTGTTAGTAAAGAAAAAAGTGTTTGCAATGCAAGAATAGATTCTAAATTAACGAAAATTGTACAATGGCATCAAAAATCTACCGAAAAGCAAGCCTGTTACAGTCCAGAATTTCCCCATGTCATTTCCAACCACAATGAACCGAATAACTGGGTTTTAATGTGGGACACACGTGTGTGGTTTGAATGGTACCACAGTAGTGAACAGGGAAAAGGATTATCGGCAAATTTGGAATATCAAGCTTCGATACAATTACACATAGCCACATACGCACTGTGCGTATTTGTGCGAATAATTGGATTGTTCAATTGTGTAGTTGGGTTGCAAATTGCTTCCATGTGACCGTTTGGAAAGGAACAGAGGAGTGCTCTGAAAAAAAATTGTAAAGCAACTTTAAACCCCTTACCTCACTCACAATAAAACCATCTACATCACTACCACAATCCTCCTCACCTCATAACATCATACATCCTAAAAATCGTCCTCATACCCAACACACCCACTCCCCACCACCCACCACCAACAACACATACACCACACCACCACACCAAACCCTCACCCACCCACCCACACCCAAAACACCACACCACCCACCCCCACTCCCAACCCACCTCAAAACCACACTAACCAACATCACCTCCAAACCACACCTAATCCCATCCACACATCACAAACAACCCAATCCACAACAACACCTCCACCACACCACAACCAACCAACAACACACCACACAAAACAACTCAATCAACCAACCCAACAACCCACCACCAACCCACCAACCCACCCAAACCACAACCACCTCCCCACACCCACACCACACCAACCACACACCACCCACACACCACCCACCACCACACCCACAACCACCACACACACCCACACACCACCAATCCCACACCACCAACCACCACCCAATCACCCACCAACCAAACCACCCACCACACCCACAACCCACAAACCACCACCACAACCAACACCCACCAACCACCACAACACCACAACCACCCACCACACACAACCAACCACCCACAACCCAAACCCACCATCACACCCACCACCCACACAACAACCACACCACCCACCACCACAACCCACCACACACCAACACCACCCACCACCAACCACCACACCCACCACCCACCACCCACCACAATCATAAATCATAAATCATAAATCATAAATCATAAATCATAAATCATAAATCATAAATCATAAATCATAAATCATAAATCATAAATCATAAATCATAAATCATAAATCATAAATCATAAATCATAAATCATAAATCATAAATCATAAATCATAAATCATAAATCATAAATCATAAATCATAAATCATAAATCATAAATCATAAATCATAAATCATAAATCATAAATCATAAATCATAAATCATAAATCATAAATCATAAATCATAAATCATAAATCATAAATCATAAATCATAAATCATAAATCATAAATCATAAATCATAAATCATAAATCATAAATCATAAATCATAAATCATAAATCATAAATCATAAATCATAAATCATAAATCATAAATCATAAATCATAAATCATAAATCATAAATCATAAATCATAAATCATAAATCATAAATCATAAATCATAAATCATAAATCATAAATCATAAATCATAAATCATAAATCATAAATCATAAATCATAAATCATAAATCATAAATCATAAATCATAAATCATAAATCATAAATCATAAATCATAAATCATAAATCATAAATCATAAATCATAAATCATAAATCATAAATCATAAATCATAAATCATAAATCATAAATCATAAATCATAAATCATAAATCATAAATCATAAATCATAAATCATAAATCATAAATCATAAGTCATAAATCATAAATCATAAATCATAAATCATAAATCATAAATCATAAATCATAAATCATAAATCATAAATCATAAATTATAAATCATAAATCATAAATCATAAATCATAAATCATAAATCATAAATCATAAATCATAAATCATAAATCATAAATCATAAATCATAAATCATAAATCATAAATCATAAATCATAAATCATAAATCATAAATCATAAATCATAAATCATAAATCATAAATCATAAATCATAAATCATAAATAATAAATCATAAATCATAAATCATAAATCATAAATCATAAATCATAAATCATAAATCATAAATCATAAATCATAAATCATAAATCATAAATCATAAATCATAAATCATAAATCATAAATCATAAATCATAAATCATAAATCATAAAAATTCTTATTTCTTGTTTCTTGTTTCTTGTTTCTTGTTTCTTGTTTCTTGTTTCTTGTTTCTTGTTTCTTGTTTCTTGTTTCTTGTTTCTTGTTTCTTGTTTCTTGTTTCTTGTTTCTTGTTTCTTGTTTCTTGTTTCTTGTTTCTTGTTTCTTGTTTCTTGTTTCTTGTTTCTTGTTTCTTGTTTCTTGTTTCTTGTTTCTTGTTTCTTGTTTCTTGTTTCTTGTTTCTTGTTTCTTGTTTCTTGTTTCTTGTTTCTTGTTTCTTGTTTCTTGTTTCTTGTTTCTTGTTTCTTGTTTATTGTTTCTTGTTTCTTGTTTCTTGTTTCTTGTTTCTTGTTTCTTGTTTCTTGTTTCTTGTTTCTTGTTTCTTGTTTCTTGTTTCTTGTTTCTTGTTTCTTGTTTCTTGTTTCTTGTTTCTTGTTTCTTGTTTCTTGTTTCTTGTTTCTTGTTTCTTGTTTCTTGTTTCTTGTTTCTTGTTTCTTGTTTCTTGTTTCTTGTTTCTTGTTTCTTGTTTCTTGTTTCTTGTTTCTTGTTTCTTGTTTCTTGTTTCTTGTTTCTTGTTTCTTGTTTCTTGTTTCTTGTTTCTTGTTTCTTGTTTCTTGTTTCTTGTTTCTTGTTTCTTGTTTCTTGTTTCTTGTTTCTTGTTTCTTGTTTCTTGTTTCTTGTTTCTTGTTTCTTGTCAAACCTGAACGCTCATGCAATCGAAATAGTTTCAAATTATTTCGAACACCCAAACCGCAACATTTATCCAGAACTTGTTTAAACTCGATACATTAAGAGCAGCACTACGCTCTGCTCCTGGAAATTTTCATCGGAAACTGGTACTTACAGATAATTCGGGGTATTGCTTTCCTCTGAAATCTGTGCCATTAATTGGAGCCCTGGGAAGCCTCTATTAGCTACCTCCCTCGATCCCTGTTTCCACTCTGGTTTATTTTTTTCGGTTGTGTCCTCCATTAAGGGTTTTTCATCCTGCGAAACAAGATATTTGTTTTTAGCCACATCCCCCCTCCATCCCGTCCGGGACCTTTCCGCTTGCCCCAGCCTTAAATTGCCACGTTGGCCGTTCTTCCAGGCCACTGCACTTGGCCAAGTTGCTGCCATGGCTGGCTAAAACTTGAGATTCACTCCACCGTGGTAACAATGCCCTCGCTCTTTCCCTTTTTTCGCAACAAAACATAAATATTTGAAATTACGAGATTTTCACATTTACTGTTTTTTTTACACACTGCACACTTGAGCATTAATTTATGACAGAAGGTGGGGGAGTGGGGCTTGTGGAGTACAGTTTGTAAGGGCCACTCTGCGATGCCCTTTTCGTCTTTTTTTTGTGGTCATTTGTTGTTCTTTTTGTGGGTGTGGGTTGACTTTGTTGGTTTATGTTACCCGTATATCTGTTGGTCTCGGTTAGTCTAAGCTCCCGCGCTGCATTAGTGGGCAATTCTGGAAAATCGGTTTTCCTACATCTTGCTTTTACTTTTGTTATTTTGTAAATCTTTTGACTCTGCTATAGAAAATAGAAAAAAAAACATAAGCATATATTGATCTTTTTTTTATTCTTTAAAATATACTGCATTACGCCGTCAAGAAAAATTTCGCTAGAGAACATGAAATAAAAACGAAACTTTCAGTTTTGTTCGCACAGTAGACAGACGTAACAGAAAAAACTGTGATGATGATTTTTGGGGCGTTCCACAGAAAAAGTGCTTGAGCCAGAGATAAGAAGCTTTGGCTCAAGTGATTTGTTGAGAAGCATTAAAAAGAAAATGTGAGGGGTTTAGCGTAATGGTGCTAGATGGAGCTTTAAAATGTGGCTAAATTTAGCTATCGCATGTACATTATCTTATGAAGGAACAAAATTGAAACTATTTTTGTTTGATGAATTTGGGCCATCCAAATTGAAATAAGGGGTAGGCGTGGCTAAATGGTTACGCTGTTCACTTTGTAAGCGGAAAGTTCTGGGTTCGATTCCCATCTGCACCTATCGAGAAATTATGGAAAAAAGGAATTCTGAACACATGAATAAAATCGAAAAATTCATTAGCTCGCAGCGGGGTTCGATCCCCCGTCTTTTGAGTTAGCAGACAAAAATGCTAACCACCAAACCATCTCGAGGCTTAATTGACTATAAGAATCCAACAAACTTGATTGGAATCGGTGTACCTAAAAACAGGACATGCAATATTGAATGCAAGTTGAATATAAGGACATTTACTGGTTGCATAATTGTTAGGCGAATATTGAACTTTCAACACGACCTGAATTCACCAAAAAAGCTTGGTGAACCGAATTGGAAAGCTTCCAAAATGAATCCAAGAACATACGGAGAATTAAGGACTATAAATAGATTTGACCGGCCGCATCACTTACCACGGTGAATCCTGGCTTTACACCCATCTTACTAACACTCTCAAACCTCACGTGATACTTTGTTGACGCAGCCGATTTAGCGGTCTTCATCACTCAAGTATCGGACTAAAATTCCTATCCACTTGCACGGACCGGCACCGTGGCTTAATGGTTGCGGCTTCTGCCTCGAAAGCAGGAGGTTCAGGGATCATATCCTGGTCGGTTCCCTTGAAATTTGGAATTAGAACTTTGAATATGAACAAAAAACCTATAATAATCAGGTGGGATTCAAACTCACATCTTTGGATTGATGGTCTGGGACGCTAACCAGTCGGCCATCATGGAATTAATACTTTAGAACCGAACTGATCCGTAATGGGCAATGGCGAAATAATGTCACAAAGTATAACATATCTAACCATTATATAACTGCTAACACCGTCTTAAAACAGCCCAGGGCTATCTCATATACTCATGAACTGGACGAGGGAGTCGTGGATTGCCTGACCCGAGTCATCTGCATTACCGATCTATGCCTGTACAATTTCAGAAGAAATCGTTAGCCAGAGAAAGGTATTCGCTTCAAAGGTTCTTGAGATATATGGTGGTTACTAACCGAACCGTCTCAGTTGAAATATACTATGGTCATGGCCAAGTCCTGCCAAGACGGGGGTTCAAATACATACATACATACTAGGGTGGGTACGTTTTTCAAAAAGTTCTCGGATCAAGTTTTAGTATGGTTCCCCTTGTAGGGCATGATCATAGGGACTTTCATGCCAAATATCAGCTCATTTGGTTGTAAACTGGAAATTGGAACTTTTTGTTCAAACGCTCCTACAGGACTGAAAAAATCACGCGCCAACTTCTGGTATGGTCAGGCCTATGGGGAATGGTCTGGAGAACACTTTTCCCGAAGAGAGCATATGGATTCGTTGTCCCTAGACCTGGCACATCGGCAAACAATCGGATGTATCCGGAATCAACGGTTTTCCCTCGAAAAGCATCACATTTTCCTTAGCATGCTATGAAAGCTTAATGAACACCGCGACGCCATATGTCAGACAGCTACCACGTGGTTGAAATATTTGCAAAAAAAAATACAAATTTGCTATGCAAAGATTTTGAATTCGACTAAATAATATAAGGATTACTCGAAATGATCATTTTCTAGTTAAAAGAAGGTTTGCAATTAAATATTCCAGCCGTTTCTCACCCACGTGGTAGCTGTCTGACACATGGCGTCGCGGTGTTCATCAAGCTTTCATAGCATGCTAAGGAAAATGTGATGCTTTTTGAGGGAAAACCGTTGATTCCAGAGACATCGGATTGTTTGCCGATGCGCCAGGTTTAGGGACAACGAATCCATATGCTCTCTTCGGGAAAAGTGTTCTCGAGACCATTCCACATAGGCCTGACCATACCAGAAGTTGGCGCGTGATTTTTCCAGTCCTGTAGGAGCGTTTGAACAAAAAGTTCCAATTTCCCATAGTAATTCCCATGTAAACTTTAACCCTGATGCGCGCAGCCAGTTTACAACCAAATGAGCTGATATTTGGCATGAAAGTCCCTATGGGCATGTCCTACAAGGGGAACCATACTAAAACCTGATTCGAGAACTTTTTGAAAAACGTACCCACCCTAATACATACATACATACAAAATTCCTATCCACTTCCCCGTGTCTTACCACTGGTCGTGGCAGGCGCTGTGATTGGCTAGCATGATAGGGACAAGTTGTGAAGTGGTGATGATTGGTTCCTACTCTTCATCAGTGATTCACGAAGCAATTCTTGGAGGTCCTGGTCAATAACAGAGTAGCAACTACGGGTAGACACCAATGTTATGCTATGCTATGCATTATGCCAAATTGAAATACTGAGTCAAAATTATCCGTTCACTCGGTTTAAATTCAGGCCTACCCAACGTCCGGCCCGCGGGCCAGATCCGGCCCCTGAGGCCATTTTATCCGGCCCACGATGGCATTTTGAAAATAGTTCTATAACTGGCCCTAAAGGCTGTTCATGAAATACTCAATAAATAAATTGAGTGTCAAAATTAGTAAAATAATCTTGAGATTAAATTTTTAGAAAAAACAAAACATTTATTTTGCTTATTACGTAAAATTTGACTTATTCATAGTTTTGTTTGGATTTAGCCTTTGTATTTTTTATCATTTTATTTCACATTTGAAAAATATTTACGTTTGAATTTAATTCTTATCATTTTTGCCTTCCTCACTGAGGTAAGGCTATAATCCTGCTCTAAAAATGAACTTTTTATTAAAAGCTCGAAGACCCACCTTCATATATACATATCGACTCAGAATCGAAAACTGAACAAATGTCTGTGTGTGTGTGTGTGTGTGTGTGTATGTGTGTGTGTATGTATGTATGTGTTCAAAAATCTTGCCAAGTTTTCTCAGCACTGGATGAACCGATTTTGATCGAACCAGTTGCATTCGACTTGGTTTAGGGTCCCATACATCGCTATTGAATTGTTTGAAGTTTCGATAAGTAGTTCAAAAGTTATGTATAAAAATGTGTTTTCACATATATCCGGATCTCAATTATATGCATGTAAACGATGTCCGAATCCATCATCCGACCCATCGTTGTTTAGGTAATCAAGAGACCTTTCCAACCAGTCCACAACATCGAAGATCTGGCAACCCTGTCTCGAGTTATGACCACTTAAGTGATATTTATGTACTTTTTTGAAGCCGGGTCTCACTTTAATGTATGTAAACGATGTCCGGATCCATCTTCCGACCTATCGTTAATTAGATAATCAAGAGAACTTTCCAACGAGTCCACAACATTTAAGATCTGGCAACCCTGTCTCGAGATATGACCACTTAAGTGATATTTATGTACTTTTTTGAAGCCGGATCTCACTTAAATGTATGTAAACGATGTCCGGATCCATCATCCGACCCATCGTTGGTTAGGTAATCAAGAGACCTTTCCAACGAGTCCACAATATTGAAGATCTGGCAACCCTGTCTCGAGTTATGACCACTTAAGTGATATTTATGTACTTTTTTGAAGCCGGATCTCACTTAAATGTATGTAAACGATGTCCGGAACCATCATCCGACCCATCGTTGGTTAGATAATCAAGAGACCTTTCCAACGAGTCCACATAATTGAAAATCTGGCAACCCTGTCTCGATGACAACTTAAGTTATATCTGTGTACTTATTTTTCTGGAGCTAAAAAAATAGCTGAAATATGTGTCCAAACCAATATTACCCATTGTTGGTATAAAGTGAGGAAGGCATCAACCACATAGGTGGATTAAGTTAGTTTTTAAATAATATTTTCATAATAAATTATTTTAGTTGAAAAATGTGCACAAAAATACTGAAAGACGCTAAATTTAAATTTCTTCAAGTTTTGGCTGTTTTCACTTCTAATCCATTTAATTTATTTTTTTCACATTCAAAAATTATGTTTTTTTTCAGAACAACTTTTCAATGATAAAGTTATGCTGGCAAAAAAGTTTTAAATCATAAAATTAATCATGTCGAAAATAAAGATCATTGCTAATTAAAAAAAAACTAATAAAAAAACATTATACGTCAAGCAATCCGATCATACTTTTTTGTCATACATTTTAATAATAAATAATAAGAAATTTTAAGAATGACGATTAAAAAACTATCACAAATATATTTTTCTGCACTGTTCTTAATTGCGTGTCTTAAAAATCATTTTAAAATGTCATGTAATATATTTGAATAAAGATGCACAACATCACAACAATTGTTTTTTTGCAAAGAAGATTTGAATCCAAATTTCGATTTTATACATTTTATTTTGTTTCGTTGATTTTTCAAACTTAAAAAAATTGCATCGACGAAATTATTTTTATTTTGTCAATAATATCAGCGTATTTAATATCAATCGACAAAATTGTTACAAATCGATTTTAACCAAAAAAAAAATACATTTAATAAACACATAATTGATAGTTATCCTTGTTTTTCTTTCTTTAAATCATGTATCCTATTATTTGCAACACTACTTTATTTATTTGTTTACTTGAAACAACCTCACAAAATTTACCTTATGAAAAATTAGTTTACTTTTACCAACATTAGTTCCGGCCCGGCATCAGAAAAATCAGATCTGGCTTACAGGGTCAAAAGGTTGGGACCGCCGGTTTAAATAAACCAGACAGGAGCTTTCATGGCGTATTTTTAACTCTGTTGAACCTCAAATTTAAATTAATATGGCTTGGATTTGCAGAATTTTAAACCGCTTGTAGCAATGACGAATCGGTTGGGCCTATTCGTTCTTATATGGATTCATCGGAAATCAAGGCCAGATTTTGGTGAAGTATTTTTTTCCAATCATCAATGCGTGCAAAATTATTGGCATTTAAGGTTTTGATAGATACACATAAATTGTGTTTTTTTAAATTAAAAAAAAATGATGAAAAATATGCAGAAAGTATCACATGATGCTTTATATGCAGTTATGGTTTTACAGCCATTCCACGTCAAACAGGAAGTCTCCATATGGGTTTTTCAACGCGCCGCGCGCAAAAACGGCAAAATGACAAAAACGGGTAAAAATCAGCTTTTTTCACTAAAACTGCGATAACTTGAAAATAACATGTCTGGGTACCAAAAGTTGCGTCTTTTCGCAGTTTTTTGATATGTTGTGTAACATATTACAAGGAATCAGGAAAAAATATTTTAAGACATGGGCTCTTTGGTCCCGAGACCTTGAAAACGGCGAATGAAATTTTCATCGGACCTTTTCAAATTTTCAGCTAGGTTTTTTGGACCTCAACATAGTTTTCCATAAAGGCCCAACTAACAACCTTTCTTTTGAATTGTGGCACTCCAAAATTGGTTCAGCCGTTCCGGCGATATGTTTTTTTTTTTTTTTTGAAAAATGTGGCTTTTGCAAAAATTCACGAAAAACGCAATTTTATGGACCACCCTACTTCGGATAGGACCACCCTAATCACCAAACAAACAAAAAATATGGGTCTAATTATTTGGGCCAAAGAACCCCCACTCCAAATTTGAGCCAAATCGGAGCACTTTTGATTTCGAGACTTCCTGTTTGACGTGGAATGGCTGTATATATAGTCCCAAAATTACAAAGGAGAATGGGCGGATTCGGTCCAAGGATGTACACAAACTGGACCAACTTGTTTTGAAAGATCCCGCTGAGACATGAAAAAACGTTTTGCGGACCATCTCTCTAAATTCTGGGGTTCAAAAGTTACAAGCTGTTGAAGTTTGAGCATTTTGATGAAAAATGTACAAAAAAACGTTTTTTGCTATTTTAAAAATCATTCATAAAATCTCTATTTTATTAAGGATTTCGATCATCTTGACTTCATTTGACGCGTATTCGAAAAAAACTATGAGATTTGATATGTATTAGCATGATTGAAACATGATTTCTCTTGTTTCTACCCGTTTGAACCGTTTGTACAAGACGCTTACCATAGAAACAAGCCGAAACTCCAAGATTTTGAAACCGGATCTTACCCAAATCACTTCAGTGAGGATGGAAGGCTTCAGTGCAATGTTTGGGACTTATTGGGATGTTCTGAGTCATCCGAGAACTCCTTGGAGTTAAGACCGGTGAGTCTACCGCCGTAATGAGCAAGAGGTCGGCGGTTTTTGACCGCTGATCATATCCGCATGGCTTCAGTGAGTATGGTAGATTACTATGCTAATGTAGTTTTTTTTCATAATTATTTATATGTTGTCAATAATTTGAATGAAATTTAACAGGGTAAGGTAGTAACAATAAGGTCTCGATACTCTTCACGGGTTATGAGAAAAACGTATTTTTTTAAATTAAAAACATAATTAATTCATTGATGTGTCTAACCACTCGAAAAGAAAATCAACTTTCACGCCATCAAAGCTAATGAAAAAATTCTTGGTACGTCTGAGCCTTGATTCTCCCTCATCCAATTAACAAAGTTATTTTGTTCGATTGCGTGTCTGTGTGGAACAAATTACCACCTGGTTGATTGCTGTTATGCCATGATTGAGTGTTAATGCTCTGAGAATGATGACAAATGATTGTGCGATGATTTTTGATTACAGAAAAACAATTATGATATTTGGAGAAAAAATTCCCCTGATCCTTCAAAAATGTAACAAATCGTGTTCAGAATTGAACCAAAAAGCATCGACAAATCTGTGGCCGATTTATTCGAAATTTCCAACCTTCATTCCGTTCAAAGTGTGAAAATCGTGAATAATTTGGAATCCATTTGCTGGTGCCCATCGTTCCGGATTTGGGACATTCCAACAGATTTTCATGCACTCTACTAGAGCAGCAGAACAGCACATTTTCTACGCCCGAATGATTTATGGCGTTTACCAGAAGGACAACGACAAACGACTATTATCCTCTGGTCCAGTTGCAGAACAGTACAGTGTGATTGTGTCCCGGGTGAAATCGAGTCCAATCTACCGGAATTTCAGTAAGTTTTGCAAATTGGAACAGTTGCAGGATGCGCTTAAGGGAGGCATTTGCAATAGCTGCCGCTGACGTTGATGTTCACGGTTAAATTGAGAGTGTAGTTGAACATTAAAAAATAGGTTAATGCTTTCAACAAAATTGATAATCATGTTCAACAACTGTGAATTCAAATTTGGAATAAATGGGGAATTTAACAATTGACAATTCGCTAAATTAAATTAAAAAAAAACCTTCTCTGATCTGAATTTGATGGTGTATTTCAAAACCGTTTTTCGTGCGCCAAACGTATCCCGCCACAATTTGTTATTGTTTGCCAACCCAGCTGACCTGTTTATCGTTTATCATTCTAGATTTGTCTCGCAAAACCCCTAACCTAGACGTTACGCAAACACCCCGTCAGTGAACGGTTAAGCCTAGGCCAAAATCGCCAGCACTCGCCATCCAATATAATTGCTTTTTGTGTCCGTCCACGTGTTGACAATAGCTGGGACGGCCCGCTCAACCCAGAGACACCGAGAAAAGAAGAATTCAGCCTAAATACCAGTTTGCGTGTAGGGGGAAAACGGCCCCACAAAGCTTTGGACATGCTGAAAATTAATTTGCAAACGGCGTTAATCCCTTTGTATCTGTTGGGAAAGTTATTCTGCCTGAACGCATTTACATACGGTGGGGGTGGCGCCGGTACCGATCACGGCGACGATGGCAACAATAACAAGAACAACACCAATAATGGCGATGATGGTGATGACGATGTCACAATCTGGTCCCGGACAAACCCCGAACGGGTTGTCCCGCTGGCGGAGGACAACGCTGATGGCAATTGGTGGGATAATTTTTTCGGAACTGGATGTGGAAAATGGCGTAAGTCACAATTGTGTTAATAACATACTATTTAAGTGGATTTAATGGTTTTGACAGATTTAAAAGTACACTTTTCAAAATAAAAATCTTTGGATTAATAAAAAATAATAAAAACCATGAAATCAATTTGAAGCAATGTAAATGTATGCTACAAGATTGTTGTTTGACATTTTTGGAGGGTTTTACCTTCACAAAAACATGATTGTTCCAAAATCAAAAGTCAAATTATTCACTCTACAGCATTGCCTTGGCGATCTAGAATTACGGAATTCCTACTCGAAACAAAGTATCCGAAGGCTTGATTGTTGAGGCAATTACAAACCTCTTTTCACACCTTAGCTTCCATTCAAACTGACGACCTTTGGATTGTGAGTCCAACTGCCTAACAGCAACTCCACCGAAACAGGACCCAGAGAGACAACTCCTACACCTGGACTGATCTATGGAAGCGTGATCAGACAAATCTCGTCTCGAAAAATGCCACCGAAACCTTCTGAGATCCAACCCAGGCCGACTGGGTGAGAGGCAACCACGCTTACCCCCACACCACGGTTCCATAGCTTCTAAATTATTTGGTCAACAAAAAGCAAACAACATCATACAATTCTTACAAAAGAATGTATATATTTACGAAGAATTCAACAAGTAATCATCACTAAAATCATGATATTGCCAAGGTTACGTATAAATCTATCTAACTGATGAGTTTTTTTTTTCCAACGAATCGATTTTTGTTTACATAAAAATGATGCGATGGGCTTTACTTTGGAAAGTTAAACATACTGAAAAGTAAGATTACAGCTCATGGCAAGTTGATCAATCAGAATTGTATTTCCCCGATGTATAAACCTCTGATTCTAAGTCAGAAAAACTTGTTGTTGGCGTTGTGGGAAAGTATTGCTCCTTATAATGCAGCACTGAAGCAAATTTTTACCCAGAGCAGAAAATTTTACAGCAATTTTAATCAAACCAAGTTTTGGACTCCAATTTTTAACGTGAAATTATATTTTGCAATCGAAGTCAAAAATCAAATTATTCGCTCTACAGCTTTGCCTTGGCGTTCTCGATTGCGAGATTCCTACTCGAAACTAGGTGTCCGAAGGCTTGATTGTTGAGGCAATTGCAAACCTCTTTTTACACCTTAGCTTCCATCCACCCCGGGATTCGAACTGACGACCTTTGGATTGTGAGTCCAACTGCCTACCAGCGACTCCACCAGGACAGGACCCAGAGAGACGACTCCTACACCTGGACTGAGCTATCGACCTAACCTTTTTAGGTTAGTCCGGGGCCAACATTTACTTCCCGTCCGACGGAAGGCGTGATCAGACAAATCTCGTCTCAAAATTTGCCACCGGGACCTTCTGGGATCGAACCCAGGCCGACTGGGTGAGAGGCAATCACGCTTACCCCTACACCACGGTCCCGTCCCGTCGAAGTACTTTACAGATTTTTCTATAAAATGCACCGTTTTCAAAATAAAACCACTTGAAGTTAAATTGCAACTGAAAAATTTTCTTTTTTTCGATTAACACTGCACAGAAAAAAAAAATCATGGTAATATTACATCTGGGAAGGGGTACATCTTTTATGTCAGAAAAAATATGTAATTTTACCTCTGTAAATGTGTAATTTTACCACTTTTCTGGTGTAATGTCACTTTTTCAGTCTTAATTGAGGTAAAATTACATCATAAAAGAGGTAATATTCAACCTTCCAAAATTAAAGCTTCCAAATTTACATTATTTTTTTCTGTGTGGAACGCCCAACGCATGTCCAACTTACACGGACGCCCAAGCCTCCCAAAAAAGGTGGAACGGTAACTTCAACTCGCTGGTTCTCGGGCCTATCTCAAACAATCAAGATGATTCTTCTTTCCAGAGATTTGTTAGGATGTCTAGATGATTCTATAACTTTTCAGAACTTAATTTGAACAAATCTGTAATTTTTGCGACCGAAAACATCGTTCCACCTTTTTCAAAAAGACTGCCTCCGCGGATTTTTCGGTGATTTTTTTTTACACGCAAAAAAAAAGTTGGAACGATGTTTTTGATCTCAAAAATTACAGATTTGATCAAATTAAGTTCTGCAAAGTTTTAGAATCATCTAGACATCCTAACAATCACTGGAAAGAAGAATCATCTTGATTGGTTGAGTTAGGCCTGAGAACCAGCGAGTTGAAGTTACCGTTCCAACTTTTTTGGAGCCTTGGGCGTTGGAATGTTAAAAAAAGTGTCCATGATAGTCCATCCCGGATTTTTTTAAGTTCATAATGCCAGTATCTCAGGGCCTTGTGGCGCGATGGTTAGCGGCTTCGGCTGCCGATCCCTAAGTTGCTATGGGGCGTGGATTCGTATCCCGCCTTATCCTCCTGACCTTCTATCGGATGGGGAAGTTAAACGTCGGTCCATTTGCGTAAAAGAGGTTTCACCACACATAACCTTCGGACGCCTAGAAATGAGCAGAAACTTGCAACAGAGCCCACCCGGTCGTGAAAGTGGATTGCTTTGCTTTTTTGCCAATATCTCAGCAATTAGTGTAGAGCAGCGATTCTCAATGGGGGTACCGGGCCTACTTGATTTACATGGCAGGGGGTACCGGCCTAGAAGAAGGTTGAGAATCGCTGGTGTAGAGTATTCACACTAGAGGGTGACGATTCTCGAGATTTTCAATTTCCCGGGAACCGAGAGTTGAATTTGGTCATTTCCCGGGAATTCCCGGGACCCGGGAGTATTTTTTACTATACCAATAGTGGCAATAATTTAAAAGGAAAAGGAATAAATTTGTTTTTTCTTTAATGAAATTACTTACAATATTTTCATACTTATTCTATGAAACGTTATTTTAAGTATCCTTATTATTTGGAGGAACTTTATGTACCTTTAGATTTTTTTTTCTGAATCTTCAAATACAAGATCGTTTCTTGAGCTTTTTGGGACTCAAAATTTTAGTTTAACATGTTTACAAATAATATATAATTTCCCTGTATCGAGATGTTTGCAATATGATTAATAACGACTTAAACAACTTTTTTTTCCTTTTTAATGTCAATTATAAATATTCATTGAAGAAAAATTTACAGTTATCCGGAAAACCCGAATGATCACAAATGTCGGACATTAACTTTACAAAGATCGCCAGAGTTTTTTCCCCGAAAATATAATCCTAGAGTTTTTTTTTGAAAAGGAACGAAGAAAGACAAAATCTTAAAGGACCCTTTAAAAAAATCTCTAGAATTTTAAATTTTGGTTGACGTAAAACACAATATGACTTATTAACACCAAAAATGAAAATTACCTTTAAACAGCCAAATTAACTTAGGGTTCTAAAAAAACAGACTATGAGGATTGCTATGCTCGAGAAAAAGCTTTCCCCTTTAAAAAAAAATAAAATAAAAAAAAAATATTTCAAAGAAATCAGATTTTATATCTGGGAAGAAACAGCTAAGTATACTTTAAGGTAAATTTGTGGACCACATTTTTTGGCTTCTTTCAGTTATAATTATTGGAATTTAAAATTTACACTTTCTGAATAAGAAGATTAGAGAAGAACTTGAACATCGAACATTTCACATACAATGTTCGAAACAATTTAGAATTCTTTAAATAATTTTCTGATTAGTTTATATAATATTGCTTTGATATTTATATGTTCAAAATTTCCCGGGAGTCTCGACCGAATTTCCCGGGAATCGAGAGGTCCAAAAATGGTCGATTTCCCGGGATTTTTTTCCCGGGAATTCCCGCTCGTCACCCTCTAATTCACACAGAGTACTCTGTGGTATTCATCAATGAGACACTTTTGGTTTTCAACTTTCAACGATTTTTCTATTTTTTTCATCAGTATGTTTTAATGAGATTTTTGTAGCATTTTCTTTCTTTTAGTGTGTTCAAACATTTGCCAAAATATGAGATCGATCCGACATCTACAGAGTCATCAACTGTCTCATTGTAGACGCACTTGGCAGGAACAATGAGACAGCTGGGGAACAATGAGACACTCTACGAAAATCAATACTTTTCCAGTAAAACATCATGTTTTTGTATCGTTCCATTACAGGTGACTTGCTTTGAACATTTTAAAGCAATTTTGCCAACTTGAAACTTTATTTAACAATAGTTATACTAAAAAGTATTTAAATTCTGAAAAAATCCATGCATTCATAACAAATAACTTTGTATGTTTAGTTAAATGAAGTTAAAACTCTATAAATATGTCAAAAATCACTTTCAATTTATGTTTTGAAAGATTTTCATCAATTTTGAAAAGTTTATTGAAGAAAAATCAAAGTGTCTCATTGTTACCCATGGGCTAAAATTAGTGAGGGACAATGAGACAGCCCTAGATTCTGGGTATATTCTAAATTTTGGTCAAACCTAATGAAAGGACATTGTAGCTCATCTCAATCCCTACGGAACGTCAAAAGAAATTTGAAGAAATATTAGTTTTGGTGTAAAGCCTACGAGCGAAAAAGTATTTTTTGTCCATAATTTACTTTTACACCCCAGAATCAAACATTTATGAATAACTTTTCAAGGGAGCGTCCATAACCAAGCCACTATTATAGCAGACGTGTATCCAGTAGATACACCTTTCCCCCAAATTTGAGCCTGATTGGTTGAAAACTACGACTTGTGAGAGCCATTTTATCATTGTTCCCCGTGTCTCATTGATGACTACTCTACCCTAATGGTCCTATTTTAATAAAAAATATATCATTTGTGAAATTACATGATCTTTTCGAAAAAATATTTTGGTGATTTTGGAATCAAGGCTAACATTTCAAATGGGCATAATATTGAATGTTCAGGTCAGAGCTGCAGAGTCGGGTCGTATTTCAACTAACTCCGACTCCAACTTTCCACGAATGGTTGACTCCGACTCCGACACCTACTCTGTATTAAGAATCTCTAAAAATTTAGTTTGTTCTCATCACTCACATGTTCAGTTGACATTTGCGCGAATATCTTGAACGAGGCTGGGTGGCATTGTTAAATTTAATGTTTGATTTTAAACTTTACAAATACGACTTGAATACTATCAGAATGGTATGAAATCATACTTAGCTTGGTAGAGAAGTGTTCGACTGCATTATCGGATTCTTTTGACAATTTCACATTAAGAAAAGTTATAATAAGTTTCTATGTTACATGTTTTAGTCGTCATTGAAACAACATTAAAAATGACTATCAAGTCTCCCTGGTTTTGAATTTGTCAATTTTCAACGTAACTATTTTTAAAGCTCTATTGAATGTATTTGAAAATACGTACATCGACTATGTGTGATGTTTTAAACATATTAATCATGAGAAAATTCTTACCAGTTGATAAATATTGGAAAAATAAATTAAAGTTCTATTGATGTCAATCCTATTTTTTTTATTTTGCTCAACGATTCTTTTTTAGGGTCAAAACTTTTAGATTTTCAAAGAACTTACCAACATTAAGTATCGATATATCCTGTATATTCAATAATTATTTCAAAATAAGTAATTTTTGATTTTTTTTGTCAGTTTCAAATGTTTTCAAAAAGGCACTTACACTTTTTTACATAAAAATAAAAGACTGATATAATAGTTAATAATTTGTGGGTAGAGTTGTATTGTTAATTTTACAAATGTTTAAAAACGTTATCATTTTTGTTAGGTACTGACAGTGAACCTATAGTTTTCTGAATTCATAGAAATTCTTTTTTATGTATCTCATAACTGTTTTACCTTAAAAAATTATATACTTGAAACCTCCAAGATATTCGCTATCAGGCAAAGGGATGGAAAAAAATGTCAAATTTGAATCGAAAGAATCCATAAATACAAGCCAATAGAAGCAGTCAAGAACCAATTGAATATTTTTAAATTTGTTGACTACACAATTGATAAAAATTTGATGCATTATGACACTAAAATCATAGATAAGAAATTATTAACGAATTATCATTTAGTGCCGTTATTGACTTAAAGCAGAGATCTTCAGGGGTTATACAGTGAGGATGATTAGCTCCCACTACTCATCTGTTGGTTCATTTTGTAACTTCAGCTGATCCTTCAATAACGGAGTAGCAGCTCATTGGCAGTCAACCATGCTCATGCTCATGCTCATCAATGTGAACCTCAAACTAAAATGAACTATTGGCAACATACAGCGATTTTAATAAAAAAAAAAGTTTGATTTTGCGCAGTACTATTTCCTATGAATTCAAATCCGAAATAAGTTTCTCACATTTGTTGAAAAGTACACCATGTACTTCCGAGTGCTGCGCAAAATCAAACTTTTTTTTAGTAAAATCGCTGTACCTCACCAGTAAGTTCATTTTAGTTTGAGGTTTACATTGATTATTATGTAAAATTCTTCGGGGAACACAAAAAAATGGCGGTGCCAATAAAAGAAGGATGGTCCAATCTGGACCATATTTGGGATTTCTGTTAACTATCGATAGATGAACGTTCCCTCCAAATTTGGTCCAAATCGGTGAAGTTCGAGTCCAAAAGTGTACCCACTGGGTCTTCGGGAGCCTAAAAGACAAGCGTAATTAGCGTATTCTTATCACTGGCACAACATGCTGGGCATCTTCTACGTGAAATGCCAAACAAGTTCTTCTAAAAGAGGAGTTAGAGCGGATGCATGTCTGGTACCCAGTTAACCTGGAATGACCCATATATTATATATATATATATCATCATTTTTGTAATTTGTTTGCACTACAACTTTGTAGAACATTGTTACACTCCAAAAAATTACCCTGGCAAAGACAAGAATACAAAAAATATTTAAAATAATAATTTTATTATAAATGAAAAATGACCCTTGCAGATTCGAAAAGAACAAATAATTTCTCAATGACAAGACCCAACAAATGTTACAGTCAAGTAACGAAAAGTAGCAGAATTATAGTTTCTTTTGCCATCAAATTTCCAATCCATCACCGTTTCAGGCTCAAAGTATTGGAAAAAAACGACTTTTTTGGAATGCTCAAAAAATAGAAGGGGTCGTACCACAAATCGAAGAAGGATTGGGGACACGTTTTCCGAATTCGTGTGGGTTGACGAAGAATCACCCATATATGTTTTTACTCCAGATCTTAATTAGACTAAGTTGATTCCATACTAAAATGTAATTATTTATCAAGTGCTGCTATTTTTTTTGTGTGAATTTAATCAACTTTTATTGTAATTGTTGTTTAGCTATTTTTTGACATAATTATTTAATGAGTAATGAGTGCAAAAAATATCTCTAATTAACGCTGTCAGTGACCGATCCTTTTTCAAACCCTGTATAAATACTTTTTATGATTGCCTACAAGATCATTGAAATTTTTTAGATTTTCATGATTTATAAAATCTATAAAGTTAAAAAAGCAATAGGATTTCCTTTGTTTATAGGACCTTTTTAAATAGAACCCTTAAAAAAAACTTCTTTAAAAGAAATTAACCGTTTATTTGCACTTTATTTCCGCGACTCTTGTCAGTTTCAGCCACAACCGGCCACCATTCCGGCGGTGGTACCAGCTGGGCGGACATCCGAAGCCAACACGTTCCAACACGCACGATAATGACCACCGGCGGCCACCGCCAGTTGAACGAGCACTGCCTGCCTCCTGGAAATTCCACCGGCCACCGTTTGAAACATTCAATTATTGGTGTAATTCACGTGCTCGTTTGCTGCACCGGTTACGTGGCCTACCACGTGCACACGTGCCGCACCCAGCGGGAGTTTCGTGGCGAGGACCTGGTGCGGGTGGCCGTCGATCTGTACAACCAGTACGCCGGATGTTGCCTCGTGGTGGCGCTGATTTGTGTCTCCCTTGCCAATCAAAGCTCGGTGACGAAGCTCATTACGGCGCTGTTTGACGTGGACCGGCGCTGTCAACTGCATTTCGGAGGCCAATTTAATTTGGACGCCCAAAATGGTCAGTGGTTGAGGTAAATGTTTGCGCGGATAATGACGGGATTAGGTGGGATCTCCTATTGTTGTAACGATGTACTGAGATTGATTTGATTATCTGTGTTTGGACATTTGATTGATTTGTGGAATTTCAATCAAGTTAAAAAGGGCGAAGAAGTTTTGATTCATGAAGAGACCATTTGGGTCATGCTTTGTCAACTCACACAAAGATAATACTTCTAAAGATACTGAGTTTCAGTTTTTATAGTAAAAGTATTTCGTAAAAGTAGGTACACCCAAAGTTAAAGAACGAGGGGATAGTCCTCATGAAAAGAAACGTGAGGAAAGTGCTATTTTGCGAGAGTATAGTCCTCTCGCGTGTTCATTCGTTCATTGGAACAGTTCATCCTATGAGTGGCTTATATGGACAAACGACCGCCACTTAGTCACCGAACCATGGTGGCCCATACGGCAAAGGCACGGTTCAATATGCCGAAGGTCTTGGGTTCGAGTCTCGGTACCGGTACTTTTTTTTTTTGATAGATGAACTTTTTTGGAAAATGAACCATGAGTAAAGTACTCTCGGTAATTTCGGAATTTATCCTCTCCGTCCGCACACAGTACCATTTTACTACCGAATCGTGCTCTTTATCCTCTCGTATGCCGATGCCCAGTTCTGGGTGTACTTTTCTTCTTCCCCAGAACTATTTCCCTGCTCACCATTGCATCGTTTGGCCTAACATGCACCCTCGAAGCGTTTCAAAGTCTCATAAACGTGCGCTCAAAAGGGTCACCATTCGCCGGAAATTCCTCCTCCTGGCTCGCCGTCAGTCTCGTTCCCCAGCTGGTCGCCCTCGTCGCCGAGCTGCAATTCATCGCTTTCACGCTGCTCATCAAAGCTCGGTACGAGTCGCTTAATCGAGTGCTTTTGAAATGGTTCGATTTCTCCTCAAACGTCACCGGACGAAATCGAATCAACGATGCTGCTGCTGCTGAAAAGTCCCCCAGATGTGGTGACGGGACCAAATTGGGACCTGTTCGTCTGAAGAACGACGGAGAGAGCTGCGGCAGTAAAAAAGGTTTGGGGAAATTCTTTGGAAAAAATATCTGGTTTCATATGCTTCAAATTGCAATGATTTAGAGCTGCGTTCTGTTAATATTTCTATATTTACGTTATTCAAAATTATTGAGAAAACCATCTTAACAACAACAAATTATTGAATCTTCAAAAGTTCCAAAACTTGCCTATAATTCCAGAGAACCCCTCCAACGAGAAACATTCCTGCGGTGGCCCCAACGCTTGGTGGCGCAAGGAGTTTGGGCACCATCGGACGACCGCCATGCCGGCCGAGATGCCAGCGGAAACCGATCGGCTGCGACAGCTTCACGAGGTTTATCTTCGACTTGGACGGACGACCCGCTTGACAAACCGGTCATTTGGGGTGCAAAATTTAATTCTGATCCTGTACCAATTTGTGACACTGGTTGAGCTTGGCTACACGACGGCGATGGCGATGGCGCAGAGGTAATGGGATTTCTAGTTGGGTTCTTCTGACGACGGCAATGTTCCCGGCCAATGAGGAGGGTGTGTTTCATTTGAAATTCCATTATTTTTCGGTGACCGACCGACTTGTAAGAGAGATTGAGATGAGGGACCTTTTTGTCGGATGATACAGCTTGTACAATTTAAGCCCCAATCGATGTGAGTGTCTTACTACAAACCCCGTCAAAATGTTTTGCTCATGTATTTCTCGTCTGCAGATGGTTTCAGCTTTCATTGATTGCCAGCTTGTTCAAAATCTACAGTATGTAAAAAAAGTATTTACACCCCTTGGGCACTATGCACATTTTGTGATGAAACATGTAAACAATTTAATGTTGACATAAACCTAGTACTACGTTTTGTTCAGAAACTCATGCCGAACATTTTGCTGCAAAAAGCTCATGAAAAGATGTTTTCTATAAAAAGTTATATAACAAATACTATTACAAAAATAAAAAAGGTGCAAAAAAAGTTTGTACACCTTTCGAAAAATTAACATAAATAAAGTTATTTGTTGACAAATCACCATAAATCCAGTCTCCCAACTCCAAATAGGCATCCTTGACTGATTAAAAAAATAATTTGGATTGAATATAAAGTTTACTAATTACTTAGTATAAAAGTTTATATAACTCTGGAAATTCTAAATAAAACTTATCTAAACTTAATTTTGCAAACTTTTAATTCAACTAAATGTCAATATATTACCATAGAATTGCTAAATAAGCATTTTGGAGTGGGTATAACACCGTTTTGGGGGTATTTGTATCGATAGAATAGATTTTCGTTGGAATTTCGTACCAACCCGGAATTACGTCGTCGGAAAATCCGCCGGCATCTGAACCGGTCCACAATTAACAAGTCAACCTATGTGGCATCGGAAAGGGCATAAAATTTCCGATCTTTTGATACCCAGACATCTAGGTTTTCTATAAAACCCACGTTTTTAAATACCTAGGCAAAAACGTTGTTATGGTTTCGTTAGAGCAATCTGCCAAAAATGTATGCAATTTCGTAATTTTTGTTCTCGTGGATCAAACTTACTTTTTGCCCAGGTATTTAAAAACGTGGGTTTTATAGAAAACCTAGATGTATGGGTATCAAAAGATCGGAAATTTTATGCCCTTTCCGATGTCACATAGGTTAACTTGTGAATTGTGGACCGGTTCGGATGCCGGCGGAAAACGAAATTCCAACGAAAAATCTATTCTAGCGATACAAAGACCCCCAAAACAGTGTTATACCCACTCCAAAATGTTTATTTAGCAATTCTATGGTAATATATTGACATTTAGTTAAATTGAAAGTTTGCAAAATTAAGTTCTGATAAGTTTTATATAGAATTTCCAGAGTTATATAAACTTTTATACTAAGTAATTAGTAAACTTTATATTCAATCCAAATTATTTTTTTAATCAGTCAAGGATGCCTATTTGGAGTTGGGAGACTGGATTTATGGTGATTTGTCAACAAATAACTTTATTTATGTTAATTTTTCGAAAGGTGTACAAACTTTTTTTGCACCTTTTTTATTTTTGTAATAGTATTTGTTATATAACTTTTTATAGAAAACATCTTTTCATGAGCTTTTTGCAGCAAAATGTTCGGCATGAGTTTCTGAACAAAACGTAGTACTAGGTTTATGTCAACATTAAATTGTTTACATGTTTCATCACAAAATGTGCATAGTGCCCAAGGGGTGTAAATACTTTTTTTACATACTGTATCAATCTGTAGAAAAATGATGGACTTTTTTGAAGCTTCAATTAATAGCAGTATTTGCAACAAGTTTCCGATGCGGTTTATCCAGTTGGATAAATACGAAGAATGCTGAAAAAACGAGTTGCTTACAATTTTTTTTTGCAATTCCGAAAAACGCTATTTGAATGGATTTTTTTTGTCAAACATCCATGTGTTAAGTAAATCCACCGTTCAAAACAAAACAATATTTAAAAATGTTACATATACAAGTGTTGAAAAATATCAACTTTTTAGCACCCATTTCAGTGCTGAAATAGTAGTTTATGCAACAAGTTGCAAAAAGAGGATTTTTTCAGCACGAGTCGTACATTTATCCAACGAGGTTCACCGAGTTGGATAAATACGAAGAGTGCTGAAAAAAACAAGTTTTGCAACGAGTTCCATACAACATTTTTTGCAATTCCAAAAAACACACACTGAGTGAAATTTTATGTAAAATTTTCATGTATTTTGTCAATAAATCGTTTAAATCAAAAAAATGTTGAAAAGTGTTACTTTTTGAAACAAGTGCTGAAAAGTTCAACTTTTCAGCACCCATTTGAGTGCTGAAAAGTAGAACTTTTCAGCATTTATTTTGAAAATTGTTGCTATTCGATTCTGTTATTTTTGCTACAGAAAAGTAGGCTATTGCGTCGTTCAAGAATGACAGGAAAAGTAAGTAGTTTCACGACGGAATTGCAAAAACTACCTACTCACGCTAAAGCTAAGAACAAGATTGTCCTGCCTGTCACCGAGCATTGAATAAAAGCAATACCTGTAGATTGTTCGAC
Source organism: Culex pipiens pallens (assembly GCF_016801865.2). Classification (NCBI taxonomy): domain Eukaryota; kingdom Metazoa; phylum Arthropoda; class Insecta; order Diptera; family Culicidae; genus Culex; species Culex pipiens. Next base: position 58,981,113 of record NC_068938.1, on the reverse strand, counting down.
TGACAGAACAAGAAAAAGTCCACCGGTGCGAAGTTCTGCGTCTGCTTCAAACGGACAATATTGTTCTTAGCTTTACACACAAACTGAACAATTAAGAGCGAGTTTTTCACCGATGTGAAACAGGTCGTATCGAGGTGCTCCGATTTGGATGAAACTTTCAGGGTTTGTTTGTCTATACATGAGATGAACTCATGCCAAATATGAGCCCTCTACGACAAAGGGAAGTGGGGTAAAACGGGTATTGAAGTTTGAGGTCCAAAACACATGAATAATCTTAAAATTGCTCGCATTTCCGTAAAACTTCATCAATTCCAACTCTCTTCAATGCATTCGAAAGGTCTTTTGAAGCCCTTCAAAATGTGCTATAGACATCCAGGATTCGTTTGACTTTTTCTCATAGTTTTTGCGAATTACTGTTTAAAATGGATTTTTTTAAAACCCTAATAACTTTTGGCAACAGCCTCCAACACCCATACTCCTATAGGTCAAAAGTTAGGGAATTTCATGGACTATAAGCCTACGGTATTAACTTTTTGGCCAATCGCAGTTTTTAACATAGTTTTACGATTTTTCTAGAACAAACATTTTACGACGTTAGTTTTTGCCCTGTAGGCCAAGAAGACGGCACTTTTTGGTCTCATTTTTTTCATATTCGGAATCCTTAGAAAATTTTACATTAGATTGAGTTGTTGGAAATTTGAATTTGATTGGAAAAAATGCCATTTAGAATTAATTAAAATATTATTTAGAATGTTGTCGGATTGGGGGTAAAACCAGTTTTCGCCTACTTGATACAGCATTTGACGTATTGATCATAGGGTAAATAAGATCTATTTCTTTTTTCAAAAATGTTTTATTTAATTATTTTTTAAATCAAAATTACAACTCCAATACTTCTAACTTACGTGAAATTGACCGAGGATTCCGAATATGACAAAATTGAGACCAAAAAGTGCAGTCTTCTTGGGCTACAGGGCAAAAACTAACGTCGTAAAATGCTTGTTCTAGAAAAATCGTAGAACTATGAGAAAAACTGCGATGGCCAAAAAGTTAATACCGTAAGCTTATAGTCCATGAAATTAACTATCTTTTGACCTATAAGAGTATGGGTGTTGGAGGCTGTTGCAAAAAGATATTAAGGTTTTAAAAAAATCCATTTTAAACAGTAATTTGCAAAAGCTATGAGAAAAAGTTAAACCAATCCTGGATGTCTATAGCACATTTTGAAGGGCTTCGAAAGACCATTCGAATGCATCTAAGAGAAATGGAATTGATGAAGTTTTACGAAAATGCGAGCAATTTTAAGATTTTTCATGTGTTTTCGACCTCAAACTTCAATGCCCGTTTTACCCCACTTCCCTTTGTCGTAGAAGGCTCATATTTGACATGAGTTCATCTCATGCATAGACAAACAAACGCTGAAAGTTTCATCCAAATCGGAGCACCTCGATACGACCTCTAGAACAAACCGAGCAGAATCTACAAATACTGCCTCTTAAGCTGACTGATGCTGTCTAATCTCCAATCTCTGTCAATGATCGGCCCATTTTAATGCACTTTTTAAGAAAAATCCAGGAATATCAACCTTTACAATAATCAATTAATTTCCTTATACAGCAGTGCACAGGATTCAACGGGAGCAATGTTTTGGTGGATGTGGTTCCTGCTGAAACTGTTTACATTATGCTACTGCTGTGAAATATCTGCAGAAGAGGTAAGACTAAAAAAAATCATTAAAACAGATTTTTTAAAAGATGGTAAAAAATCAATCACACTTTCATTTTCAATAAAAAAAATTTCCAGGCCGCAAAATCTACTCAGATACTCAGTGAATGTAAACTTCATCTCCTCCATAAATCGGTTGACAAGCATTCGGAGGTAAATCCCATTCCGAACAAACGCAATTTCCACGGCCCCACGTTAATCCTAGATCTGTTCTTTCAATTATAACAGCTATCGCCGTACCAAAGAAATTTCCATCGAAAAATAGCCCAATTTACCTGCATCGGCCTGTTCGACATCAGCATATCGACGTTTTTCGCGGTAATTACGTAGAGATTGACCCGTCGATGGGAGCACATAATTCCGGCGATTTCAGCGATGTCCTCGCGGTAGCGCCATCGGTGGGTTAATCCAATCAGTGCTCTGACGTTTAAATTGAATTCTCTTGTGTGCTGCTAATTATGATATTAATTCTTTTTTTTTGCTCCCGATTAATGTATTTTTCTTCTTTTCCACTTTTTGGGTACACAAAAAGATTGTCAGTGCCATGGCAGCGTACTTGATCATTTTAATCCAGTTTGATGAAGCTGAAACTGGTGATGGATAAAATATTCAATTCACACACAGGTGTTACGAGTGTATCCAACAATAGATGTTACATAACAAAAATAATATTGGATTATTGACAACAGATAATTTAAATCTCTTCAGATTTAGGAACAAGATTCCACAATAAAACTGTTGGCACCGCGATGAACCGTCCTAGTGCAGCACGCGAAACACGCCAGCCGAAATGCTAGTTGAAAGAAGAACGCAGAAAAGGGACGGAGCATCCGGAAAGCCGGCTCGTCCAGATCAAAAACAAAATCTATTGTATTATCACCTAACCAACAGCAGAAATTCGTGCAGGAGATAATTTGCTTTATTTGCGTCGATAATTAACTTTTTTGAACAGTGACCAGTTTGTAAACTGTTCATCTCGTTGTAAGTGATCATTTGATACAATATTTGTGCGCACAGTTGTATAATTAATCTTTTTATTAGCGATATTACTTACACCGCGTGGCTCGAGGCCGCAAGGGGCGAAGAGTAGAGATAATTAGCCAGAATTAAGGCTGCAAAGCCGTTTTCGGATATGTAAGTTAAAGAATAATTCGTTTTCGCACAAAGTTCCTTATATTTGATTATTTCGATTAGCGCGCAGAAGTTCCGCTAGCAAAGCTAGCCTGTGAGAAGAGGTTAACGGAGTTACAAGGAAACTATTCATGTGAGTTTGTTTACTACACTTGAACCCACACAATGCTAAATAAATATTACTTTTTAGTTTTAAGCTGTTACAACAAAGAACTGCTTTAAAAATCTAGTTGTCCGAACTACGGTCCGAACAAATCTTAAAAATGAATAACCTCACTGGCTATTGCTGCGGGATCTGCAAGGCTGCGGTGGAAAAGGACGGTGATCTGCCCTTCTGCGACCACTGCCAGCAATTCTTCCACTACGAGTGCGCGCAGCTCGAGAAGGGCGTCAAGGACGATTCCTGGAGGTGCCCCAACTGCGCGGCCGAAATGGAAGTCACCCAGGTCATCGTGAAGTTTGACGACCTGGAAAAGACCCTGCAGGAGCTGGAAGCAGAAGCGAAGCGCCAGGAGGAGAGAATCTTCGCGGAACAACAGCTGCACAAACGTCGCCTGGAGCTGCAACAGCAAACACAGCAGCGTCAACAAGAGGCCGAAAGGCAGATGCTGGCCCTCGAGCAGCAGCTCATGGAGCAACAACTCGCTGCCGAGAAGCAGTTCCAGGAACAGCAGAAGAAGAATAAGGAAGATTTCGAGGCCAAGATGGCACAACTGAAGGCCGAGGCAAAGAGTCCTAAAACAAAAAAGGAAAAGAAAATCAAGAAGTCCAAAGGGGACAAAAAGAAGCCCGATGCCTCAGGCACGGCTGGCCCCAGCGGAATCTCAACGCCGCTCCGACATCCGGGAGTTACGATTCCAGAAGTACCCAAACCAAAACCGACTCCGATACCGGCGGATTCCGGTGAAGAGGGTAACGGCAACGAAGGAGACGAGTCCGGCTCGGACCCTACCGGAACGGAGACGGAATCCAGTTCGTCGGATGATGAGCAGGAAAAAGCGGAAGTAGAACCACCCAAGCAGCTACGAGGGCCAACAAAGGCGCAGCTTACTGCCCGCCAGTTCTTGGCCAGAAAACTGCCCGTGTTCACTGGACGCTGCGAGGAGTGGCCAATGTTCATAAGCAGCTACGAGACGTCGAACCTGGCCTGCGGATTTTCGAACGTCGAGAACCTCGCCAGACTGCAGGACAGCATTCGGGAGCCAGCGTTGAACAACGTGCGCAGCCTACTGTTGCTGCCTGAGAAGGACCCGGCGGCGATCGAAACTCTACGCATGCTGTACGGCCGTCTCGAAAAGCTGCTCAACACGCTGCTGATCAAGGTACGGAAGGCCGACTCTCCCAGGTCGGATCGTCTGGAATCGTTCATATACTTCGGCGTCGTGGTCCAGCAGCTCGTAGACCACCTCGAGGCCACCCACATGAACGATCACCTGGTCAACCCACTGTTGATCCGAGAGCTGGTGGAGAAACTACCCGCCGGGTCGAAACTCGAATGGATTCGGTTCAAGAAGCTGAAGAAGCACGTCTCGCTCCGAACTTTCGCTGACTTCCTATCGGACATCGTGACCGACGCTAGCGAGGCCACACTGTTCACCGAACCGCAGCTGCAACATCAGCCGCAGTCTCGCAGAGACGCCAAACCAAAAGCTGGATCCAGAACGCACGAAAGCTACCTTCACACTCACGCTGCTGCGGAGAATAGCGGAGACACAAACCATGCCGGTGTAAACAACAAAAGACCATGCAGGATTTGTGATCGCACCGACCATCGAGTCCGCAACTGTGAGAAGTTCAAGCAGCTGAAATTGGAGGATCGTTTGGACGCAGTCAAGAAGTGGCAACTCTGCAAGCTGTGCCTGAATGAGCACGGGTCTGCCCGCTGCCGGATGAACTTCAGGTGCAACGTGGGAAACTGCAAGGAGCGGCACAACGCACTTCTGCACAGCGACGTCCCCGCAACGGTCGTCAACTGCAACGCTCACGATGTGCGGGCCAGACAGCCGGTGATCTTCAGGATGATTCCGGTTACGCTGTACAACGGCGGCAGATCGGTCAACATTATCGCGTTTCTGGACGAGGGAGCTTCGTACACGTTGGTGGACGAGTCCATCACGAAGTTGCTGAACGTTCGCGGCGCAGTTCAACCGCTGCGCATTATGTGGACCGCTGGAGTTTCAAGGCTGGAGAAACAATCGGAGAACGTCTGCCTGTCGATCTCTGCCAGAGGGGTGTCGACTCAGTTCCAGATCAAGAACGCCCACACCGTGAACGAGCTGAAGCTTCCGGAACAAACCGTGTGCTTCGCCGACGTCGTCAAGGAGTACAAGCATCTGCACGATCTCCCGGTGGCAGATTACCGCGGCGCGCCGAAGATCTTGATTGGCTTGAAGGATCTGCACCTGTACGCGCCTCTCGAGTCTCGTATCGGCGGCGCTGGAGAACCAATCGCTGTAAAGTCGAAACTTGGATGGACGATCTACGGCCCCCACGAGAACAACGCGCCAGCAGCTGGATTCGTAGGTCATCATGCTTGTCACCAAGTCTCTAACCAAGACCTGCATGATCTCCTGAAGAACCAGTACCTCCTCGAGGAAACTGGCATCTCCATGACGCTGCTGCCGGAGTCGGACGAGGACAAGCGAGCCAGGTCGATTCTGGAGTCAACGACAGTGCGCATCGGGGATCGATACGAGACCGGCCTGTTATGGAAAGCGGACGACACAAGTTTCCCCGACAGCTACGTGATGGCGCTGAAAAGGTTGAAATCCCTGGAAAGAAAGCTGCTGAAGAACGACTCGCTGTACGACAACGTGCGGCGCCAAATCATCGAGTATCAACAGAAGGGCTACGCGCACAAGGCCTCCCAGCAAGAACTGGCTGCGTGCGATCCGCGAAAGGTGTGGTACTTGCCGCTGAACGTGGTGACGCACCCCAAGAAGCCGGAGAAAGTACGCCTCGTGTGGGACGCGGCCGCTACTGTGGCGGGAGTCTCGCTCAACAGCCAGCTGCTCAAGGGGCCGGACATGCTGACGTCGCTTCCTTCCGTGATCTTCCGATTCCGTGAACGTCCTGTCGGATTCGGTGGTGATATCAGGGAAATGTATCACCAGCTGCGCATACGGAAGGAGGATACGAACGCCCAGAGGTTCCTGTTCCGGAACGACCCAACGGCCGAGCCTGAGGTGTACATCATGGACGTCGCCACCTTCGGGGCAACTTGCTCGCCGTGTGCCGCGCAGTTTGTGAAAAACAAGAACGCGGAGGAGTTCTCGAAGCAGTATCCCGCGGCGGCGAAGGCAATCGTGGAGAACCATTATGTCGACGACTACTACGATAGCGCGTCGACGGTCGACGAAGCGATTCAGCGGGCGAAGGAGGTCAGACTCATCCACTCGAAAGCGGGCTTCGAGATCCGCAATTGGGTGGCCAGTTCAAGCGAGGTTGTCCGCGCGCTGGGCGAGAAGAAAGCCGATCAGAAAGTTCATCTCAGCCAAAACAAGACGACCGGTTACGAACGAGTGCTGGGCATTGTGTGGAACACGAGCACCGACGAGTTCTTGTTCTCGGCCGAGATGAGAGAGGATCTGGAGCGGTACTTGAAAGGAGAGCTGCGGCCCACGAAGCGGGTGGTGTCGAGCTGCGTAATGAGCCTGTTCGACCCTCAAGGTTTTCTGATCTCGTTCACGATCTTCGGGCGGATTTTGATCCAGGACTTGTGGCGGGCTGGCTGTGATTGGGACAAGGCGGTCGACGACGAAGCGTGGGAGAAATGGAAGCGCTGGGTGAGTCGCCTGCAAGAAGTCGAAGGCGTTCGAATCCCGCGGTACTACTTCCAGGGCGCGCACGATCTGAACTACGAGACGTTGGAGCTTCATGTGTTCTGCGACGCGAGTCAGTGCGCTTACGGTGCTGTCGCCTTCTTCTGGATTATGTCGTCGATGGGCCCAATCTGCGCGCTCGTGTCCGGGAAGTCAAAGGTGGCACCGCTGAAGCTACTCAGCATCCCGCGCTTGGAACTGCAGTCAGATGTGGTCGGCTCGAGACTCATGAACTTCGTGCAGGAGAACCACACCCTCAAGATTGCGGAACGGTTCATCTGGTCAGACTCTGAAGTTGCTTTGTCGTGGATCCATTCTGACCAGCGAAAGTATAAGCAATTCGTTGCCTTTCGCGTCGGCGAAATTCTGACGCTGACCAAGCAGAGCGAGTGGCGGAAGGTGCCATCAAAGCTGAATCTGGCAGACATGCTCACCAAGTGGGACAACAAGCACAGTTTCCGGCAGGACGGGCCATGGTCACGAGCGCCGGAATTCATCGAAGAAGCCAAGAGACTGTGGGCCATCTCGAAGCAGCAGGTGCAGCTGAACACGCCCGAGGAGATGCGAGCGAGTGTGCTGTACCACAGCATCATTGTCACCGAGCAAATCATCGATCCTCAAAACTTCTCTCGCTGGACGGTGATGGTAAGATCCGTGGCGTGCCTGGCTCGATTTCGCTCCAATTGTCGCAGAAAAGCAAAGGGTTTGCCGATCGAAGCACTTCCCCTTTCGAAGGCGATGAAGGGGCTCGTGAAAAGGACCGTGCCAGCAGTTCCAGTCCCGCTGAAGCGGGAAGAATACCAGATGGCGGAAACATACTTGTGGAGATGGGCGCAAGCGGACTTTCCGGACGAGGTGACGACCCTCCTTAAAAACCTCGAACTCCCCGCGGACAAGAAGCTATCCCTGGAGAAGAGCAGCGTGCTGTACAAGCTGACCCCGTTCCTGGATGAGCAGAAAGTGATGCGAGTTGACGGTCGACTTGAGCGAGCTACCATGGTTCCGTTTGAAGTTCGCTTTCCCGTCATCCTGCCCAAAGGTCATCCCGTGACAACGAAGCTGCTGGAGCACTATCACCAGAAGATGGGCCACGCGTACTTCGAGACGGCAATCAACGAGCTTCGACAGCGTTTCTTCATCCCGAACCTACGAGCCGAGCTGAAGCGGGTGATGACGGCGTGCGTGAAGTGCAAGGTGGAGAAAAGCGTACCGGCGATCCCGAGAATGGCACCACTTCCAGTCCAGCGTGTGACTCCACATCAGCGGGCGTTCAGTTACACCGGGGTCGACTACTTCGGCCCAGTAGCAGTGACGGTCGGGCGGCGTTCCGAAAAGCGTTGGGTCAGCCTCTTCACGTGTTTGACCACGCGTGCCATCCATCTAGAAGTCGTGCATAGCTTGACCACACAGTCGTGCGTCATGGCTATCAGACGATTCGCTTGCCGGAGGGGAATGCCCATCGAGTTCTTCAGCGACAACGGCACGAACTTCCAGGGCGCGAGTAAGGAGATCGTACGCGTTGACGCGGAATGCAGAGAAGAGTTCACCGACGCCAGAACGAGCTGGAACTTCAACCCACCATCAGCGCCGCACATGGGCGGGGCCTGGGAGAGGCTTGTGAGGTCGGTCAAGGAAGCACTGAAGGCGTTCGACGACGGGAGGAAGCTGACGGACGAGGTGTTGCTGACCAGTTTGGCGGAAGCGGAGGATCTCATCAACACACGTCCGCTGACGTACCTGTCAACCGAAGCAGGATCAACCGAAGCTCTCACGCCCAACCATTTCTTGCGAGGAGTGACGACCAACGACCGCGGAGCTCAACGCGCTGAATCGACCAGTCCAGCCGAAGCTCTCCGAGACTGCTACAAGCGGTCGCAACTCCTTGCTGACTGTTTTTGGAAACGCTGGATTGCGGAGTACCTTCCGACCCTGAACCAACGGACGAAGTGGCACGCGGAGGCGGAGCCTATCGCGTGTGGAGATGTCGTCTACGTCGTGGAAGGCGCTAATCGCGGTAACTGGGTCCGGGGCATCGTGACAGAGGTCTTCAAGGGTGCCGATGGACGCATTCGGCAGGCGATGGTGAGGACAAGCAGAGGTGAGCTGAAGCGGCCGGTGAGCAAACTGGCGGTGCTTGAGATTCAGGAGCGTAAAACTGGTGTGAAGGAGGCTCCACCCACCAGAGTTACGGGGCGGGGCGATGTTGGCACCGCGATGAACCGTCCTAGTGCAGCACGCGAAACACGCCAGCCGAAATGCTAGCTGAAAGAAGAACGCAGAAAAGGGACGGAGCATCCGGAAAGCCGGGCTCGTCCAGATCAAAAACAAAATCTATTGTATTATCACCGAACCAACAGCAGAAATTCGTGCAGGAGATAATTTACTTTATTTGCGTCGATAATTAACTTTTTTGAACAGTGACCAGTTTGTAAACTGTTCATCTCGTTGTAAGTGATCATTTCATACAATATTTGTGCGCACAGTTGTATAATTAATCTTTTTATTAGCGATATTACTTACACCGCGTGGAGCGGCTCGAGGCCGCAAGGGGCGAAGAGTAGAGATAATTAGCCAGAATTAAGGCTGCAAAGCCGTTTTCGGATATGTAAGTGAAAGAATAATTCGTATTCGCACAAAGTTCCTTATATTTGATTCTTTCGATTAGCGCGCAGAAGTTCCGCTAGCAAAGCTAGCCTGTGAGAAGAGGTTAACGGAGTTACAAGGAAACTATTCATGTGAGTTTGTTTACTACTCTTGTACCCACACAATGCTAAATAAATATTACCTTTTAGTTTAAGCTGTTACAACAAAGAACTGCTTTAAAAATCTAGTTGTCCGAACTACGGTCCGAACAAATCTTAAAAATGAATAACCTCACTGGCTATTGCTGCGGGATCTGCAAGGCTGCGGTGGAAAAGGACGGTGACCTGCCCTTCTGCGACCACTGCCAGCAATTCTTCCACTACGAGTGCGCGCAGCTCGAGAAGGGCGTCAAGGACGATTCCTGGAGGTGCCCCAACTGCGCGGCCGAAATGGAAGTCACCCAGGTCATTGTAAAGTTTGACGACCTGGAGAAGACCCTGCAAGAGCTGGAAGCAGAAGCGAAGCGCCAGGAAGATAGAATCTTCGCGGAACAACAGCTGCACAAACGTCGCCTGGAGCTGCAACAGCAAACACAGCAGCGTCAACAAGAGGCCGAAAGGCAGATGCTGGCCCTCGAGCAGCAGCTCATGGAGCAACAACTCGCTGCCGAGAAGCAGTTCCAGGAACAGCAGAAGAAGAATAAGGAAGAATTCGAGGCCAAGATGGCACAACTGAAAGCCGAGGCAAAGAGTCCTAAAACAAAAAAGGAAAAGAAAATCAAGAAGTCCAAAGGGGACAAAAAGAAGCTCGACGCCTCAGGCACGGCTGGCCCCAGCGGAATCTCAACGCCGCTCCGACATCCGGGAGTTACGATTCCAGAAGTACCAAAACCAAAACCGACTCCGATACCGGCGGACTCAGGTGAAGAGGGTAACGGCAACGAAGGAGACGAGTCCGGCTCGGACACTAGCGGAACGGAGACGGAATCCAGTTCGTCGGATGATGAGCAGGAAAAAGCGGAAGTAGAACCACCCAAGCAGCTACGGGGGCCAACGAAGGCGCAGCTTACTGCCCGTCAGTTCTTGGCCAGAAAACTGCCCGTATTCACTGGACGCTGCGAGGAGTGGCCAATGTTCATAAGCAGCTACGAGACGTCGAACCTGGCCTGCGGATTTTCGAACGTCGAGAACCTCGCCAGACTGCAGGACAGCATTCGGGAGCCAGCGCTGACCAATGTGCGCAGCCTACTGTTGCTGCCTGAGAAGGTCCCGGCGGCGATCGAAACTCTACGCATGCTGTACGGCCGGCCCGAACAGCTGCTCAACACGCTGTTGATCAAGGTACGGAAGGCCGACTCTCCCAGGTCGGATCGTCTGGAGTCGTTCATTTACTTCGGCGTCGTGGTCCAGCAGCTCGTAGACCACCTCGAGGCCACCCACATGAACGATCACCTGGTCAACCCACTGTTGATCCGAGAGCTGGTGGAGAAACTACCCGCTGGGTCGAAACTCGAATGGATTCGGTTCAAGAAGCTGAAGAAGCACGTCTCGCTCCGAACTTTCGCTGACTTCCTATCGGACATCGTGACCGACGCTAGCGAGGCCACACTGTTCACCGAACCGCAGCTGCAACATCAGCCGCAGTCTCGCAGAGACGCCAAACCAAAAACTGGGTCCAGAACGCACGAAAGCTACCTTCACACTCACGCTGCTGCGGAGAATAGCGGAGACACAAACCATGCCGGTGTAAACAACAAAAGACCATGCAGGATTTGTGATCGCACCGACCATCGAGTCCGCAACTGTGAGAAGTTCAAGCAGCTGAAATTGGAGGATCGTTTGGACGCAGTCAAGAAGTGGCAACTCTGCAAGCTGTGCCTGAATGAGCACGGGTCTGCCCGCTGCCGGATGAACTTCAGGTGCAACGTGGGAAACTGCAAGGAACGGCACAACGCACTTCTGCACAGCGACGTCCCTGCAACGGTCGTCAACTGCAACGCTCACGATGTGCGGGCCAGACAGCCGGTGATCTTCAGGATGATTCCGGTCACGCTGTACAACGGCGGCAGATCGGTCAACATTATCGCGTTTCTGGACGAGGGAGCTTCGTACACGTTGGTGGACGAGTCCATCACGAAGTTGCTGAACGTCCGCGGCGCAGTTCAACCGCTGCGCATTATGTGGACCGCTGGAGTTTCAAGGCTGGAGAAACAATCGGAGAACGTCTGCCTGTCGATCTCTGCCAGAGGGGTGTCGACTCAGTTCCAGATCAAGAACGCCCACACCGTGAACGAGCTGAAGCTTCCGGAACAAACCGTGTGCTTCGCCGACGTCGTCAAGGAGTACAATCATCTGCACGATCTCCCGGTGGCAGATTACCGCGGCGCGCCGAAGATCTTGATTGGCTTGAAGGATCTGCACCTGTACGCGCCTCTCGAGTCTCGCATCGGCGGCGCTGGAGAACCAATCGCTGTAAAGTCGAAACTTGGATGGACGATCTACGGTCCCCACGAGAACAACGCGCCAGCAGCTGGATTCGTAGGTCATCATGCTTGTCACCAAGTCTCTAACCAAGACCTGCATGATCTCCTGAAGAACCAGTACCTCCTCGAGGAAACTGGCATCTCCATGGCGCTGCTGCCGGAGTCGGACGAGGACAAGCGAGCCAGGTCGATTCTGGAGTCAACGACAGTGCGCATCGGGGATCGATACGAGACCGGCCTGTTATGGAAAGCGGACGACACAAGTTTCCCCGACAGCTACGTGATGGCGCTGAAAAGGTTGAAATCCCTGGAAAGAAAGCTGCTGAAGAACGACTCGCTGTACGACAACGTGCGGCGCCAAATCATCGAGTATCAACAGAAGGGCTACGCGCACAAGGCCTCCCAGCAAGAACTGGCTGCGTGCGATCCGCGAAAGGTGTGGTACTTGCCGCTGAACGTGGTGACGCACCCCAAGAAGCCGGAGAAAGTACGCCTCGTGTGGGACGCGGCCGCTACTGTGGCGGGAGTCTCGCTCAACAGCCAGCTGCTCAAGGGCCCGGACATGCTGACGTCGCTTCCTTCCGTGATCTTCCGATTCCGTGAACGTCCTGTCGGATTCGGTGGTGATATCAGGGAAATGTATCACCAGCTGCGCATACGGAAGGAGGATACGAACGCCCAGAGGTTCCTGTTCCGGAACGACCCAACGGCCGAGCCTGAGGTGTACATCATGGACGTCGCCACCTTCGGGGCAACTTGCTCGCCGTGTGCCGCGCAGTTTGTGAAAAACAAGAACGCGGAGGAGTTCTCGAAGCAGTATCCCGCGGCGGCGAAGGCAATCGTGGAGAACCATTATGTCGACGACTACTACGATAGCGCGTCGACGGTCGACGAAGCGATTCAGCGGGCGAAGGAGGTCAGACTCATCCACTCGAAAGCGGGCTTCGAGATCCGCAATTGGGTGGCCAGTTCAAGCGAGGTTGTCCGCGCACTGGGCGAGAAGAAAGCCGATCAGAAAGTTCACCTCAGCCAAAACAAGACGACCGGTTACGAACGAGTGCTGGGCATTGTGTGGAACACGAGCACCGACGAGTTCTTGTTCTCGGCCGAGATGAGAGAGGATCTGGAGCGGTACTTGAAAGGAGAGCTGCGGCCCACGAAGCGGGTGGTGTCGAGCTGCGTAATGAGCCTGTTCGACCCTCAAGGTTTTCTGATCTCGTTCACGATCTTCGGGCGGATTTTGATCCAGGACTTTTGGCGGGCTGGCTGTGATTGGGACAAGGCGGTCGACGACGAAGCGTGGGAGAAATGGAAGCGCTGGGTGAGTCGCCTGCAAGAAGTCGAAGGCGTTCGAATCCCGCGGTACTACTTCCAGGGCGCGCACGATCTGAACTACGAGACGTTGGAGCTTCATGTGTTCTGCGACGCGAGTCAGTGCGCTTACGGTGCTGTCGCCTTCTTCTGGATTATGTCGTCGATGGGCCCAATCTGCGCGCTCGTGTCCGGGAAGTCAAAGGTGGCACCGCTGAAGCTACTCAGCATCCCGCGCTTGGAACTGCAGTCAGATGTGGTCGGCTCGAGACTCATGAACTTCGTGCAGGAGAACCACACCCTCAAGATTGCGGAACGGTTCATCTGGTCAGACTCTGAAGTTGCTTTGTCGTGGATCCATTCTGACCAGCGAAAGTATAAGCAATTCGTTGCCTTTCGCGTCGGCGAAATTCTGACGCTGACCAAGCAGAGCGAGTGGCGGAAGGTGCCATCAAAGCTGAATCTGGCAGACATGCTCACCAAGTGGGACAACAAGCACAGTTTCGGGCCGGACGGGCCATGGTCACGAGCGCCGGAATTCATCGAAGAAGCCAAGAGACTGTGGGCCATCTCGAAGCAGCAGGTGCAGCTGAACACGCCCGAGGAGATGCGAGCGAGTGTGCTGTACCACAGCATCATTGTCACCGAGCAAATCATCGATCCTCAAAACTTCTCTCGCTGGACGGTGATGGTAAGATCCGTGGCGTGCCTGGCTCGATTTCGCTCCAATTGTCGCAGAAAAGCAAAGGGTTTGCCGATCGAAGCACTTCCCCTTTCGAAGGCGATGAAGGGGCTCGTGAAAAGGACCGTGCCAGCAGTTCCAGTCCCGCTGAAGCGGGAAGAATACCAGATGGCGGAAACATACTTGTGGAGATGGGCGCAAGCGGACTTTCCGGACGAGGTGACGACCCTCCTTAAAAACCTCGAACTCCCCGCGGACAAGAAGCTATCCCTGGAGAAGAGCAGCGTGCTGTACAAGCTGACCCCGTTCCTGGATGAGCAGAAAGTGATGCGAGTTGACGGTCGACTTGAGCGAGCTACCATGGTTCCGTTTGAAGTTCGCTTTCCCGTCATCCTGCCCAAAGGTCATCCCGTGACAACGAAGCTGCTGGAGCACTATCACCAGAAGATGGGCCACGCGTACTTCGAGACGGCAATCAACGAGCTTCGACAGCGTTTCTTCATCCCGAACCTACGAGCCGAGCTGAAGCGGGTGATGACGGCGTGCGTGAAGTGTAAGGTGGAGAAAAGCGTACCGGCGATCCCGAGAATGGCACCACTTCCAGTCCAGCGTGTGACTCCACATCAGCGGGCGTTCAGTTACACCGGGGTCGACTACTTCGGCCCAGTAGCAGTGACGGTCGGGCGGCGTTCCGAAAAGCGTTGGGTCAGCCTCTTCACGTGTTTGACCACGCGTGCCATCCATCTAGAAGTCGTGCATAGCTTGACCACACAGTCGTGCGTCATGGCTATCAGACGATTCGCTTGCCGGAGGGGAATGCCCATCGAGTTCTTCAGCGACAACGGCACGAACTTCCAGGGCGCGAGTAAGGAGATCGTACGCGTTGACGCGGAATGCAGAGAAGAGTTCACCGACGCCAGAACGAGCTGGAACTTCAACCCACCATCAGCGCCGCACATGGGCGGGGCCTGGGAGAGGCTTGTGAGGTCGGTCAAGGAAGCACTGAAGGCGTTCGACGACGGGAGGAAGCTGACGGACGAGGTGTTGCTGACCAGTTTGGCGGAAGCGGAGGATCTCATCAACACACGTCCGCTGACGTACCTGTCAACCGAAGCAGGATCAACCGAAGCTCTCACGCCCAACCATTTCTTGCGAGGAGTGACGACCAACGACCGCGGAGCTCAACGCGCTGAATCGACCAGTCCAGCCGAAGCTCTCCGAGACTGCTACAAGCGGTCGCAACTCCTTGCTGACTGTTTTTGGAAACGCTGGATTGCGGAGTACCTTCCGACCCTGAACCAACGGACGAAGTGGCACGCGGAGGCGGAGCCTATCGCGTGTGGAGATGTCGTCTACGTCGTGGAAGGCGCTAATCGCGGTAACTGGGTCCGGGGCATCGTGACAGAGGTCTTCAAGGGTGCCGATGGACGCATTCGGCAGGCGATGGTGAGGACAAGCAGAGGTGAGCTGAAGCGGCCGGTGAGCAAACTGGCGGTGCTTGAGATTCAGGAGCGTAAAACTGGTGTGAAGGAGGCTCCACCCACCAGAGTTACGGGGCGGGGCGATGTTGGCACCGCGATGAACCGTCCTAGTGCAGCACGCGAAACACGCCAGCCGAAATGCTAGCTGAAAGAAGAACGCAGAAAAGGGACGGAGCATCCGGAAAGCCGGGCTCGTCCAGATCAAAAACAAAATCTATTGTATTATCACCGAACCAACAGCAGAAATTCGTGCAGGAGATAATTTACTTTATTTGCGTCGATAATTAACTTTTTTGAACAGTGACCAGTTTGTAAACTGTTCATCTCGTTGTAAGTGATCATTTCATACAATATTTGTGCGCACAGTTGTATAATTAATCTTTTTATTAGCGATATTACTTACACCGCGTGGCTCGAGGCCGCAAGGGGCGAAGAGTAGAGATAATTAGCCAGAATTAAGGCTGCAAAGCCGTTTTCGGATATGTAAGTGAAAGAATAATTCGTATTCGCACAAAGTTCCTTATATTTGATTCTTTCGATTAGCGCGCAGAAGTTCCGCTAGCAAAGCTAGCCTGTGAGAAGAGGTTAACGGAGTTACAAGGAAACTATTCATGTGAGTTTGTTTACTACTCTTGTACCCACACAATGCTAAATAAATATTACCTTTTAGTTTAAGCTGTTACAACAAAGAACTGCTTTAAAAATCTAGTTGTCCGAACTACGGTCCGAACAAAAACTCTTTTTACAATGGGACAAAACTCAGCACTTTTAATAATTTTAAATTATTTCGTTCAAAAAACTCAAATTGCTTTGCACTCTTCGACACTTATTTAAAGCGCTAAATTATGCGAGAGCAAAATTTGGTATCATATCAAATGGTATTGTTTTGATATTTCAAAAAGACAACATTTTTCAATAATCAATAATAATCCATATTTTGGTATTTTTTTGGTACCCAATTCCTCTGAAATTATGGGAAAATTTTGACCAAATTTGTCAAGGTAATTAATTTTGCGCTAAAATGATGTCTCAAAGCGAATGCTTTAATTAAAGAAATGACTTGAAATTGAGGAAAATGTTCTCTGTCAGAGTACTCCTATTTTGTTATTATTTTTATAATACAATAATCTATCAAATTCTTCTGAAAATATAGACAAATATTGATCAATTTGGACAAGTTCGTGAATTTTTAAAATGATTTAAAAACCAAAAAAAATGAAACTTATTATTTTAATTATTGATACACTTTAACTTTTTTTAAAATCGTTAAAAAGTCGGGATAACCAAACACTTTGAACGAGTCATTTGATAGTTTCAGAGCAACACAGAAAAAAAATCAATTCTCGTATTCGTGAAAAAAGTTCACGTATGTCATAACCATGAAGGAATTTATTCTTGAGTATAGTGCATTTGCACTATATAAGTGAATATATTCCTTCGTCGTTCTCGCATTCGTGAATACAATTCACGATTTTCAGATTTGATTTTTCCCGGAAACTCTCTACGAAATCGGTCTTTTTTTAATTTTAATTTTTGTATTATTTAATTCGGCTGAAAATTTTTTGGTGCCTTCGTTAGGCCCAAAGAAACCATTTTGCATCATTAGTTTGTCCATATAATTTTCCATACAAACTTGGCAGCTGTCCACACAAAAATAATACATGAAAATTCAATAATCTGTATCTTTTGAAGAATTTTTTTGATCGATTTGGTGTCTTCAGCAAAGTTGTAGATATGAATAAGTACTACACTGAAAAAAATTATTCACAGGTAAATTTTTTTTGTGATTTTTTATTTCGCTTTTAATCACTAAAACTTGATTTGCAGAAAAAGACTATTTCTCTCTAAAAATGAACTTCGTATAAAAACGTCGTAGACCCACCTTCATGTATACATATCGACTCAGAATCGAAAACTGAACAAATGTCTGTGTGTATGTTTGTGTGTATATGTGTGTGTGTGTGTGTGTGTGTGTGTGTGTGTCTGTGTGTGTGTCTGTGTGTGTGTGTGTGTGTGTGTGTGTGTGTGTGTGTGTGTGTGTGTGTGTGTGTGTGTGTGTGTGTGTGTGTGTGTGTGTGTGTGTGTGTGTGTGTGTGTGTGTGTGTGTGTGTGTGTGTGTGTGTGTGTGTGTGTGTGTGTGTGTGTATGTATGTATGTGTGTGTATGTATGTATGTGACCAACAAACTAACGCATGTTTCTCGGCACTGGCTGAACCGATTTGACCCGAACTTGTTGCATTCGACTTGGTTTAGGGTCCCATAGATCGAGTTTTATACAGATTGAAGTTTCGATAAATAGTTCAAAAGTTATGTATGAAAATGTATAAAAATCACATATATTTGGATCTCACTTAACTGTATGTAAACTATGTCCGGGTCCACTATCCGACCCATTGTTGGTTAGGTTATCAAAAGACCTTTCCAACGAGCCTAAAACATTGAAGATCTGGCAACCCTGTCGCGAGATATGGCCACTTAAGTGATATTGATATACTTTTTTGAAGCCGGATCTCACTTAAATGTATGTAAACTATGTCCGGGTCCATCATCCGACCCATCGTTGGTTACGTTATTAAAAGACCTTTGCAACGAGTGCAAAACATTGAAGATCGGGCAACCCTGTCTCGAGATATGGCCACTTAAGTGATATTGATATACTTTTTTGAAGCCACATCTCACTTTAATGTATGTAAACTATGTCCGGGTCCATCATCCGACCCAACGTTGGTTAGGTTATCAAAAAACCTTTCCAACGAGTCCAAAACATTGAAGATCTGGCAACCCTGTCTCGAGA
This sequence comes from Culex pipiens pallens, assembly GCF_016801865.2. Taxonomy (NCBI): domain Eukaryota; kingdom Metazoa; phylum Arthropoda; class Insecta; order Diptera; family Culicidae; genus Culex; species Culex pipiens. Next base: position 58,963,103 of record NC_068938.1, on the reverse strand, counting down.
TATGGCCACTTAAGTGATATCGATGTACTTTTTGGAAGCCGGATTTAAAAAATAGATGAAACTTGTGTACAGCCATTGTTGTGAGGAAGGCTCCAACCACATAGGTGGATTAAGTTAGTTTTTTTCTGAAATGTTTAAAGGACATCAAATCCTCAAAACAATTCCAATTTTTCAGAAATTTCCTGAACGGACAAAACATTTTTGACCAAGTCTTTTTTTGAATCCAAATTTTGGTTGCAAAAATTTTTCAACTTCATTTTACGATGTTAAATTGAATTTGCATAAAAAAGTACCTCAATGACATTTTTGAAAAGTGTACAGTTTTCAAGAAAAAAAATTGAAAATAATCGCAGTTTTTCAATTTTTTTTTATAATTAGTGCCCATGTTTGCCCACATTTGAAAAAAATATTTTTGAAAAGCAAGCGATCAAAAAGTTTCTTCAAAAGATACATTTTCATTTATCATTTTGGTATGGACAGCTGCCAAATTTGTAAAGAAAATTATTTTGACAAACTAATGATGTAAATTGCTTCTTTGGGTAGGCACCAAAAAATGATGTGATGGGAATTTGGAAAAATGTTTTTTTTTTCCAAAAAAAAGCCTATCTTATCATCTTTTATTTGCGTCCAAGGCAACTAAGATCGGTTGAAATGGCGCGGAGTTATGATTTTTTTTTAATTTGATTTTTGCGAAAATCGATGAGAATGATTTTTCGGGTCACCTTAACACGGCGTAAGTCACCGTAATGGCCAAACAAAAATACTGATCATAAAACGATGAAATCATGAAAAATATCATAAAAATCATGTATCATTGCCACTTTAAACTCAAAAACATTTGTATTATTAATAAAACAGAAAAATTTAAATTTAATGTAATGGTTTCATTATTCAAAAAGGGTTGTAGGATGCATTTTTCACAATAACAGTTGTAATATTAAGTTTTCCCATACTTCAAGTGCAAATGATATTACATTCAAAGACGAAAAAAATATCGATACCTTAAATTTTGCTAGAATTCGATTATGTCAAAATGTATCCCAGTAATTGCAATTTTGATTTCGTCACAAAGTAGTTTTTGCTTCCTAATACACATGGATACGAAATAAACTTTTAATATAATTGCAACTGCCATAATAAATCATCAAATCATGTTGTGGCTTCAGGTCTACAAGTGAGATACATATTTAATGATGAATATCTCCTCTGGGCTCAACTTGACATGATAAATTAAATTGAAGCATAATTTTGATTCAGTTATCATTTAATGAAACTGATTTGAATTTGCTTGATTTTGTACCATCTCTATCCCTCAACATCCCTTCATTTACACATTTTTCAAATCAGAATTAAATTACGGCAAAAAATTGGTTTTAAAAACTTTGGCTAATTGAACCCTTCTCGAATTTCCGCCCGCAAAATTGACCGTTAGCACCAAACCAACGACGTCCAGTAAAAAAATAACCCAGGCACCCTTGTCCTTAATTTACCTCCTTCCTTGTTCCACCCACCCATTCAGCTGAACGATAAATGGCAAATAAAAAAAAAACAAAAGTGAAAAATGGTCCCTACCAAATCTAAATGAATATTAATCCTGATTCCGGATCGGACTTTCCACCCTCCGTTTCCCGACTTTGACTTGTTGTTTCCTTCAGAACCTCCCCCTAGCCTCCTTTTCACCGGCGCTAAATTGGATCAGCTCTGGACGGTCATAAAACATAGTCGCTGTCCATAAATTAAATTTTCCTGGCTCGTAGAGGCCGCTATTCAGTTGGTTAGGGCGGTAAGGATTGGAAATATGAGCACTTGTTGAACTGTTTATGAATTGTACTAAAAATTTCTAAACAAAAATTTTTCAAGACAAATTAAAATAAAATCTTTTATTTTCACAAACAGAATGTGTGTCAAGAAATAGAGAGAAAAAACAACAGTCACTCACTCAATCACTTACTCACTAACTGAATTACGAAAACACTCATTCAATCTCTCATTCATTCATTTATTCTCTAGCTCACTTATTTACTCATTTGCTTATTCATTCCCTCACTCTCACTAACTTAAAGGTTCACTAACTCACTCATTCATTCCATCAATTTACTGACTCACTAGGATACTTATTAACTTACTCACCAACTCATTCATTTACTCATAGACTCAAACACTTGCGAACTCACTCACTCCCTCACTCACTCACTCACTCACTTACTTATTGAGAGAAGGGACAAAATTCGGAATGTCCAAATTTGTGACCTCTGGCAGCCCTATTCCATCCCGATTGACCGTTGCGTTGTGTCCTCTCTCCGCACCGGAGAGTCCCATTCGCCCTGTCAGTTGCCGGACGCAAATGGGCGTGAGGACTCCACGCGGACATCCTGGGGGACATTCGCGCCTTCAACAAAGTTCATTACCGTTCCGGGGCCGTAAGCGTGTGCGCGTGTTTGATTCATTTCTGCCGCGTTTTTTTGCTTGCAACCCTTTTTTCCACCCCCGAACTGTATTTTGAACCCGGGTTCCAGCCCGGATCCGGTCGAGGTGATGAAGGTTGACGATGGCGGGCCGCGTGCAAATTCCGACGACGGCCTCATAAAACACCTCAAGCCGCTGTATTTAGTGTCGAAGGTGCTTTCGCTGAGTCCGTTCCGGCTGATTTATGGCCCCAATAAAGGAGCCCGGCCGTCCGTCCCGGGCACGGTCCAGTCCCTGGCGGCGCTCGTCCTGTACGGCAGCTTCCATCTCTACAGTAATTACAATGACGACTTCAACGGGAGCAACAACGGTGCCGGGAGTGGCGGCCAGGGAGCAACACTTCCGGTCAACGGAACGGCACCGAACGGCGAGGGAGGAAACTTTGTGTCGGTGATGATTGACATCTACAGTCGGTACTCGGGCCTTGGATTGTACTGGGTGCTGGTCGCAGGTGCCATCGGAAATCAACGGATTCTCGCGGCCAGCGTGGGGACGCTCGTGGAAATGGACGAGATTTTCGAGCGCCAGCTGGGGATTTGTGTTAACAACGCGCGTTGGAAGAGGTAAGCGAGGCAAGGTGAACGAATGAGTTACTGTTGAAGCTGTCGTTAAACGGAAGCTTGATTTTCGTTCAGTCCTCACATAGTCAATAAAACTTTAATTTTAAGATATGCATTTTCATTACTTTTGAGTTATTGATGCAGATTGGTTTAAAATCGTGTGCTCTTTCCAAAAAGCCTATAACATCCAGTACTTTGTTCTAGAAATCAGGAGGAAATCCAGTTTTTCCGTGAAAACTTAACACGTAGCCTTATGTGTGGGACAAACTTCAAATGCGTTTTTCTCAGCTTGCTGTTTTTGCATATGGGACATATATGCGAACATGGGCAGTATAGGGATAATACTACTACCTCCTATCATTAAATTTTGTCTCTTTTGTTTTTTTTTTCATGTTATTATAGTCACTTTTTGATTGTTTTTGTATGTTTTTCACATTTTTGCACATTATCATTCAAATTGTTTAAAAGAGACATAGTCTTAAATTTTAAAAGTTCTTCTTTCCAATGCTTTTTAAAATCAAAAATTGATTAAAAAAATATTTTTGGCGAAATTTAAAAAATGTTTCTTAAAGGCGACCCCGATAATAATATATTCAAAATGTTGTGCCAATTTCCTTCAATTCATGTTTTAATAATTACTTACCGGTCTGTTGGTTGCTGAACTGCCGCTCTAATCGTGTCCGTCCCATATGTAAAAACAGCAAGCCGAGATGAACTCGTGTCATAGTTGTCCCGCCCATAAGGCTACGTGTTAGCATTTCACGAAAAAGTGGATTTTCTCCGGCTTTCTAGAACAACGCGTTACATTTTATTGATTTTTCTGATAGTTTACATGATTTTGAACCAAACTGCATCATTACCTCAAAATTGACGAAATTACATATGTGACGGACTTCATTTGAGCGGCAGTGAAGTATATTTTAAAAGGGCATCCAATTTTTTAGAGCGTCCAATTTCCCGGGGTTACAAAATTCCCGGGAAACGGGAAATTTTTTACAAATTTCCCGGGAAATCCCGGGAAATTTGAAATTTAACGAAAATTATTCTAATCCTGTTTCTGATTAATCTTTTGCAATGAAATTGTATAGAAAAGCAACTTTAATGGTCAAAATGAGTGTGCAACTTTGAGAAAACACAAGAAATTTCTTATTTTTAAATTTTCAAATCGTCTCAAATGAAAGAAAATATTGTTATTATTTTTGTTGAGAAGAATTTTTTTAAACCAAAGTGTTTTGACAGTGAAAATCTATGCTCCACAACTGTAAAATTGCTTTTAAATTTGTCTTAGTGACCACAAAGTTAAAATTAAAAAACCAAAAAATTCAACTTTTGATTAAATAAATATTCATTGAATTCACCTTAAAAATCTAATTTCTAGCGCTTTTTAACTTGAAACACTATTTTTAAACTTGAAAATTTGATACGAAGTTGTTTTTAATGGTTTTTCATGTTTTTTTTTATATGATTTTAGTTATATGGTATTCAGCCTAATAAATCAATTAGATTAAAATAACTTTGAGTATTAAGTATTAAGCGATTGAAATTCAATAATATTTTTTCATATATAACCCTCTTACGCCCTTGGTAGATCACGTGCTTCATACATTTATAACTTCAATATGTAATTTCTCGAATACTTAGTTCAAGGTAAAAAAAAAGTCAAAAAAATCTCAATGTTGATCTTGGCCGGAAGATGTAAATATCTTATTTTCAAATGATATTACAAAAAAAAACATTAAAAATGGTTGTCATAAATAATATAATTTATATTCATTCCATAACAGCATGAGTTTTGTTGTCCAACATATAAGCAAATTAATATTCCTAGTGGTGAATGCTTCAGAAATAAATATTATCTGAATTAAATCTTGGCATGAAATTAACAGACAAACTGATAAGTTCAATATGAACAGTAGATGGAAATAAATAAAATCAAATCAGGTTCTCCAATTATTATTTTTTGTAAAATTTCAAAACATTGCTGCCAAAAATGTAGGGAAATGTATACTTCTGCTTGTATTTCGGGAATTCCCGGGAAATTTACAAATTTCCCGGGAAACGGGAAATATTTTTTTTCGGGAAATCCCGGGAATTCCCGGGAAATTTTTTCCCGGGACGGGAAATTGGACGCTCTACAATTTTTCCAGGGTTTTCCAGGATTTCCGCGAATAATGTTAAATGATTGTAAAAAAAAAACGTTACTTAATCCACTTTTAGGTGGTTGGTGTCTTCCTGACATTCATTCTTCAAAATATTTTAGATCCAACCTCAAAAAAGTTTTTAAATAACACTGAATTGTTTATAACATTTCATAGGGTGGTCAGATCTTCAATCTCTTGGATTCGTTGGAAAGGTCTTATGATTTCCCATCGAACGATGGGTTGAATGATAGATCCGGACATCATTTTCATCAAAATATCTGAGATACGGCCTAAAAAAAGTGAACAAATATCACTTAAATCCATAGAACTTTTGATAGGGTTGTCAGATCTTCAACCTTTTAAACGCGTTGGAAAAGTATTTTTAATACCCTTTTAAAAATATATAACATGAAGGGTTTCCATTGAAAAAGTACCCTTTTTACAATCTTCCGGACTTTAGTCGTAATTGTTTTTTTTTCGCATAACTTTTGATGTACTTTACTAAACTTCATAATTGTCTATAGCGACTTATTGGACTCCAAGAATCGAATCGGATGAGTCCAAAACGGAAAAAATCGGTTCAGCCAGTGCCTAACTTATCTTTTTTCATTTGCGACAAATGATATCGGCTAAAATGGTGCAGAGTAATTATTTTTCGATAAATGTGGTTTTTAAGGTTAATGATTTTTTCAAATAGAATTGCTGAATATATTAAAAAAAAAACCGATTGACTATCATCAGAGGTGAAATAGAGCCTTTCTTACAAAATGATGAAACTCCGACAAATATATTGGTGCAATGATTTTTTTCAGAAACATAATGATACAACCCAGTAAGAATTTGACCTAAAGCTTCGAATCTTTTTAGGCCTTTCCTCGAATGCCATTTTTTTTTTTAAATTTCAGAGGTACATTATGGGTCGCAAGATAATTATATTCAATTAAGAAAAACATATTAGAAAAAAAATAAAGGGTAATAAGTCTTTCATGTTTCATGTGATTCATGTGATGTGGGTCTCGTGGCGCAGGGGTAGCGGCTTCGGCTGCCGATCCCGATGATGCTATGAGACGCGGGTTCGATTCCCGCCTTATCCACTGAGCTTCTATCGGATGGTGAAGTAAAACGTCGGTCCCGGTTTCTCCTGTCTCGTCAGAGGCGCTGGAGCAGAAATCCCACGTTAGAGGAAGGCCATGCCCCGGGGGGCGTAGTGCCAATAGTTTCAAGTCTTTCATGTTAGTCTATGATTAACGTAAAACAATGTGTAGCGATATTGCACTTTGTCGAGCGACTATCAGAACCCAAGTAGCACACTTTGTTCGCCAAAAGATTTGCGAACTGGTTGTTGAACTCATTTACTATGTTTTCCCAAAGTCCCAGAGAGCTCTTGAACGCTGGAAAATGCGCACGTTTTTCTGTTGTTGAACATCTCTTAACCTGTTAGAAATGTGCGTGGTTTAATTAAGTTTTACCAGCGCACGTCCTTCTTGCATAGAGAACGTTTGTTGAACATGTCATAAGAACTCTTGACTATAAGATTCTGAACCGGGTTGGATAACGTCGTTAGAACCGTTTAACAACATTCTGCCTTGCCTTCGGGAGGGAGCCAGGCAAACGTTTTTATATCCGTCCCAGAACATATCGCGGCAAACAACAATGTTAAACAGGCTTTTCATAAAGTACGTTCAAGGTGTTCGCTCAACAGTTTTTTTTCTCAATTTAATCCTTTAACTGTGAGTAATGTCACTTTACGAAACTTTAACTACTAGTTTTTTTGTAATTTATTAGTTTGGGCAGGGATATGCCATTTATGAATGATTACAATATGAATGATAGATAATAAAAAAATATCAACCATAAAAAATCAATCAATTTCCTATTTATGCCTTTGGGGATTTTTTTTTAGATTATATTTGAGTGCTAATTAACATCGCTCTAATACTGCTGCTGGTTCCTGGTGCTGCATTTTCAGTTTTACTTTTTGATAAAGAATGCTCAGGGCAAGTATCGAACCCAAGATCACTCCAAATGTCAAGTCCGGGCGCGCGTCTGCTTCTTTCCACGAGGGGTTCTGTTGAATGAGCCTAAACGTAAATAAGAAGTCTGCGGTCATCTAGGTTTTACCAAGTTCACTAACAGTTTGCCAAAACTTCTTTTGAACATAAGCTGTTTCTATTTTTAAAACTATCTGTGCTTATTTCGTCAACATGTTCTTACTCGCTTTTTAAAACACGAACGCGAACTACTCATTAACAACATGTTTACGTGAAATCCAATCCAAAGCCAGAGGTCCATTCAACTATGTTATCATGTTTAGCAAACTGAAATGGAACATCATGTCTGCAAATGTCATTTTGCTTTTCGAGTTCTACAATCATGTTCCATTTGAGTCAGAATGAACTTCAAAATCAACTATTCGTAATCTGTTGCTAGATTTGGCATTTGTGTTACACAACCATGTTGAACAATGGTTTTTTGATCAAAATGAGAACTATTGACAAAATTTATGACATTTGTTCAATAATTAACGTATAAAAACGCTTGTGTAGCAATTGTTCAACAAAAAAAAAAAGCGATGTTTTACTTGCTATTTGAGAAGCCAGAAAAAACATTTTCACGCGTTAAACGCGCAAGCGTAAATGTGCTGACGTTTATGCTTCGACTTAACCTTGTCGATCTTTCGAGCGAGAACGAGCCGGGACTTCGAAATTGATTTTAGTATATGATTCTGTATAAAACCAACAATTTAGCAGGAAAAAAATAGGGTAAGAATAAGACGTAAAACACTGATATGGTTATATATCTGGAAATACATTTTGGGACCAAGCAGTTTATGCCGCATGTTTTTGAATAGCTTTTTGTTTGAAACTGAATTCTTTTAGTTTAATAGTGTTACCTGTAAAATAGTCCAAAAAATACCTCTAAAAATTTCATTGACCACATTTACTGGTCGAAAATTGTGAATCGAAAAATAAAATGTTCGTCTCCGATCCCACGGCTACAAATCTGAAATATAAAAATTGTGGGTTTTCCGAGCGGTTTTCGAATGATGGATGACACACATTTTTAAGAGCGGATGTAGTCATCGCACAAGTATTTCAGAAAAAGAATTCTCAAAAATCAGGCTTTGAGTACCGGGTTTCGGGCCAAAATTCAATCGAAAGAGCGTAATAGGTTTTTTGGGACGATTCTCCGCCGTGCACGATTTTGTTTAATGATTTCTGAGAAAAGCGTTTTTCCAAAAGCAAACCTTTAACCTTTCTTTTGTAAGAAAGGCAAAACATAGAAAATGGTACGGATCTATGCACACAATTAAAAAATTCTTATGAAACCAAATTAATGCCAATAAATTCACAATAAAATGATTATCGCTTTAAAATCTTGTCAATTACTGAATATTTAACTGTTCCAGACCACAATAATAATATTATTTTTTTCAATTTCGAGAAAATCAGAACAAATTATAAAAGTTTCCCAGGTACGGAAATTCCTGATTTTTGCCAAAATTCCGGGAATTCTTTCAGGGAAATTCCGGGATGAACGCATTAATTTTAAAGTTATGTTTAAAATTTGTAAACAAATGGGTTTTCTCATTTAAACTAATATATCTCGGAAACTTTTGGTTAAGTTTGCAATGTTAAAAGTAAAAAAAGTCAGGTTTAAAAATATATTTTAATTCTACTGCTTATGAGTCCCTTTCAAAATTTTGTAACTAATTTATCATCTCTTAATTGTAATGATTAGCATTTTGCGTGCACATTAGGGTGATCCAAATAATGGCTTTCTCGGGAAGTTTATAACATTTCAGCAAAAATCTTAAAAATATCGTTTTTTCGGGAAACTTTTTTCTAATTTATTGAAGATTCTACATGTGAGAATTGTTAAAGATTTGATGACTATTGCTTCCTCAACGGGTAAAAAAATAGAAACGGTTGCTTTTCTCCATACATTTTGGCGATTTTTCTAATCTAATCTAATCTAATCTAATCTAATCAGACCCTAACGCAGCCATTTTTTCGAAGGGATCCTGGAGAGTGCCTTAGGTTAGATGACGCCTAGCACTCTTCTTGTCATTCATTAACAATTGTAGTGTGCCATTGCATCGGAATGCATTAAAACATCACAAGCGTTAAAGCGGCCAGGCCTACTGCGTAAAGCCATATCGCAGAGATGACTCGTAATTGGGTTGAATTTGAGCACTGAGTGTTCGAACAACAACACAATTCTGAATCGACAGGGGAGGAAGAAGCTTGGAGACACACCACCATACGCTCCGAGATTTTGGTTGTATTCGTTGGGAGCACCATGCTAAGAAGGTACTGTTACCCTCTGGGAAAGGGCCATTGTATTTCCACGAATGCCCTGGACACTATTTGCCGTGGTTATAGCGCCACAACTCGCTCCCATACATTTTGGCGATTTTTCCCATACAAACTTCAATGGATTGGAGGGAGGGGTTGGCGCGGTCAGAATGAATTCAAATGTGGAATTTTGCCTAGTGATGTACAAATCTTTGATTTCTGGGGGAAACACCGAGGATGCCCGGATTTGGACCACCCGAGTGCATATAAAATTTCATTGGCGTTTAGGGACATGGATGCTACGAGGTAAAATATTAAAAGCAGTGTAAAATGGCATCGTTGAGTCAATTTCGCTCATGTGCTGCATTAAATCAGTCTCGCGACCAATCGCTGATTTTGATCCACGTTTCATTTGAGACTAATCCTTGATGATAGCGCCAAAAGTTCCTTCACTCCCAAAACCACATGCACCCAATTCGACTCAAATAATCCGCACTTCAATAGTTCGCTGTCTTCATTACCCACCAGAACCCATCATTACCGTTCCATTGAACCACGTTTTAATTAGTTTCCGAAACATCACCAGCAACATTAGTGACAACCGACGATGGGCGGGGGTGGGGGTATCTTTCCACCATTTTCCAGACTCATTTGCATCCAAACGGCCCTCATCGCCGGGCTGATCGGGGTTTTCGAGTGGTTCAACTGTTTAATGTATCTGAGCGATTACCAGCCCGCGTCCGAGTTCTGCCTGCCGCAGTGCTACATTACGCTGCTAACCAGCGTCGTGGGCGAGTCCCAGTTTGTCGGTTACGTCAAACTGCTCGAAATGCGTTTGCAGCTCATCAACCAGCTTCTGGCGCGGCTTAACGAGCTGGACGAGCGGGGCGCAGAACTAAACGAAGCTTTCGCCACCACCACCAATAGCAGAGGCAGCGAGTTGGGGTGAGTAGTTCTCGGGGAAAATGGCAATTTTGTTTGATTTTTTAATTAACATCTTTGACTTAATCGTTTAGTGCAAAATTCTTTGAAATATTAAGGGAAATCCAAGATTGGTATTTCGTCGTGATGATTCCCAATAGTAAAAAGAAAGCTATTTTGCCGAAACAAAGTGAGAAGGCCATTTTTAACTAGTCTAAATCCCTTTTCCTCAGAGAATCCACCCCCCGGTCGATGGCGTCGAAAGTTAATGAGCTGTGGTGGCACGACGGTGAAGTTGCCGAGAACCGACGCCACCGCATTTTCCAACCGCTTTCACACCCAACTGCCAACGCTAACAATGGCTTCGTTAAGGAAATGACGTTCAAGAAGCTGACGACGACGCCACCGAAGTCAACGGTGGAAATTGGCCAAGACAAATACGATCCCAAACGTCACCGTGGTGAAGGTGGTGGTGAGGGTGGTGCTGACGAAACAATAAAACGTCGACTCCGTGGAAAACGACTGTTCGCGATTCGACGACTTTTGGCGCGGGGGCGGAACAAACGGTAAGAACAAATTGACTGGTTGGTGGTTTGTTGAAGAGTTTTACTTCTGGCTGGTTGGATGGTTTCATATGCTACTCGAAGATCGGAGCCGCATCCTAAATGGAACAACGGGTTATGACCCAGATCTGCTCATCGTTGGGACAAATTTTATTGCTTCCCTGAACGATACTTGAGATATATGCCCAGAATCCTTAAAAGAACAACATACATTTTTGAATGGACAATTTCAAAATTAAGTGATTTAATAAAAAAAAACGTTTCTTAATCCACCCTTAGGTGGGTAGTGCCTTCCTCACATTAACAAAGTAATAATGAAAATAAGTTTATGAAAAAAAATATATGCCTGATACAGACTTTTCCAGAAAACATGCAGACTCTCATTTGAAGCAATGTGGCAACCGGGCGTTTCGCATCTGGCGCGACTCTTGCACGTAAACAAAAAGACCCGGCCTTTTGAGGTTATGCAAAAAATCACCCTTTTTTGTGTCTACAAAATTGTTTTTCTTGGCATAACTTTTTAAATACTTTACTAAACAGAATAAAATTTAATAGGGTCTTAGGGGACCCCAAAACGAACAGAATAAGGCGGATCCGGCCAAAATCGGTTCAGCCAGTTCTGAGATAATCGTGTGGAAAAAAATCATGTCTACACACATCCCCACAGACATTTGTTCAGAATTTGATTCTGAGTCGATAGGTATACGTGAAGGTATATCTAGGAGTCGTATTTAAGAAGTTCATTTTTCGAGTGATTTTATAGCCTTGCCTCAGTGAGGTGAGGAAGGCAAAAACAATGTCACTAATCAATCTCTTCCTCCAACAGGTCTCCCACTACTCACCCAGTTAGTAGTACCTCATCCCATCAAATAACAACGGTAGCTGCTGCTGTCACGATGACAAACGACACCGCCGTCTCCGCCGGAAGACATCGTTTATCGAACCGGGTCACTCCGGTGCCGACCATAGGTGACGGTCGGGAACTCCGGTGGTCGTCACCACCGGCAAAGAAACCCACGACCATCGCCGGAATAATTAAACCCGAATTGACCGACCCGGATTACACGCGGAAGGAAATTATTCAAAGCATTAAAAATTTATACTCACATTTGCATTTATTATCGCTCAATATTAATAAAGCGTACGGCGTGCAGTTGATTTTCACGCTGGCAACACTGTTCATCACCGTGACGACCCTGCTCTACCACTGCACCATGAAAGCAATCAGGTAATGGAAAGTGCCCGAGGTTGGTGGAGCCAGGTTCAGGAAGAGGACATTATGCACCTTGCATATACGGTTGAGCACGTGGTTCGCGACACTCCGAGCGAGCACTGGTCACTGGTTTATGGTGTGGCACTTTGCTGAACCATGTTGGTTAATAATTCACTAACGCCCAATGAATGGTGGTGATTGTTTCACAGCTTTTAAACCGAATGGTGTAAAAAAGAAGGTTTTAAATAATTTGTTCGACAGGTTCAATCTCGAATCAATGCCGGATTTTAATCAGCATTGAATATTTTGAATTAAAATTGGAATCGCATTGAACAAGGGGGTTTTAATCAGAAGGTGAAAACCAAAAATATACTTTCCTTGTTGTGATTCAAATACACGATTTGCTAGATATAATATAATTATAATACAAGTTACAAGATACTAAACGCATCCTGGTTTTGTAAAGGGTGTTTCAATTTAATTTCAATATAATTTCATGTTTTAAGTAAGTTTTGTACACCAGTCATTGGCCTTTTTTTAAAATGGGAGGTGTTTTTTTAATCCAATTTCAATAAAAGCTGAAAAAAAAACTCCCTGCAATATTGTCACTCTTCGTCGACCTCGTTCATGTGTCAATCGCGTTCTGACCGGAAATCGTCGCCAATTGTCGTACTTACATCAATTTTCAGGCTGTGTCAATCACGAAAAGATTGAAACTTTTTTCATATGAAGAGCGATAACAATGCACGGAGTTTTTTTTCGGTTTTTTTTTAATATCTCAGGATTTAAATTTTGGGGATCTTTGAGGGTCAAAAGGTGAGGCATTGTGAGCCGCACTAAATGGCGTTCTTAACTCAATTTGGCCCAAAATCGACATACGACAAGTTAGCACGAAAGCGACGACGTGTAAGTAATTATAACTCGGGACACCGGCAAACAAATTCAACCAAAATTCAGAACAATACACAGAATGGTCAACCAAACAAAACGTGTTTGTTATTGTTTACATTTGAAGCCCTCGTTTTTGTTTATTCAAGATCAAACATTAAATCGCGTTTTTTCTCGGAACGTCGTTTTGTTTTTGTTTTTGTTTTTGTTTTTGTTTTTGTTTTTGTTTTTGTTTTTGTTTTTGTTTTTGTTTTTGTTTTTGTTTTTGTTTTTGTGTTTGTTTTTGTTTTTGTGTTTGTTTTGTTTTTGTTTTTGTTTTTGTTTTTGTTTTTGTTTTTGTTTTTGTTTTTGTTTTTGTTTTTGTTTTTGTTTTTGTTTTTGTTTTTGTTTTTGTTTTTGTTTTTGTTTTTGTTTTTGTTTTTGTTTTTGTTTTTGTTTTTGTTTTTGTTTTTGTTTTTGTTTTTGTTTTTGTTTTTGTTTTTGTTTTTGTTTTTGTTTTTGTTTTTGTTTTTGTTTTTGTTTTTGTTTTTGTTTTTGTTTTTGTTTTTGTTTTTGTTTTTGTTTTTGTTTTTGTTTTTGTTTTGTTTTTGTTTTTGTTTTTGTTTTTGTTTTTGTTTTTGTTTTTGTTTTTGTTTTTGTTTTTGTTTTTGTTTTTGTTTTTGTTTTTGTTTTTGTTTTTGTTTTTGTTTTTGTTTTTGTTTTTGTTTTTGTTTTTGTTTTTGTTTTGTTTTTGTTTTTGTTTTTGTTTTTGTTTTTGTTTTTGTTTTTGTTTTTGTTTTTGTTTTTGTTTTTGTTTTTGTTTTTGTTTTTGTTTTTGTTTTTGTTTTTGTTTTTGTTTTTGTTTTTGTTTTTGTTTTTGTTTTTGTTTTTGTTTTTGTTTTTGTTTTTGTTTTTGTTTTTGTTTTTGTTTTTGTTTTTGTTTTTGTTTTTGTTTTTGTTTTTGTTTTTGTTTTTGTTTTTGTTTTGTTTTTGTTTTTGTTTTTGTTTTTGTTTTTGTTTTTGTTTTTGTTTTTGTTTTTGTTTTTGTTTTTGTTTTTGTTTTTGTTTTTGTTTTTGTTTTTGTTTTTGTTTTTGTTTTGTTTTTGTTTTTGTTTTTGTTTTTGTTTTTGTTTTTGTTTTTGTTTTTGTTTTTGTTTTTGTTTTTGTTTTTGTTTTTGTTGTTGTTGTTGTTTTTGTGTTGTGTGTTTTGTTTTTGTGTTTTGTTTTTGTTTTTGTTTTTGTTTTTGTTTTTGTTTTTGTTTTTGTTTTTGTTTTTGTTTTTGTTTTTGTTTTTGTTTTTGTTTTTGTTTTTGTTTTTGTTTTTGTTTTTGTTTTTGTTTTTGTTTTTGTTTTTGTTTTTGTTTTTGTTTTTGTTTTTGTTTTTGTTTTTGTTTTTGTTTTTGTTTTTGTTTTTGTTTTTGTTTTTGTTTTTGTTTTTGTTTTTGTTTTTGTTTTTGTTTTTGTTTTTGTTTTTGTTTTTGTTTTTGTTTTTGTTTTTGTTTTTGTTTTTGTTTTTGTTTTTGTTTTTGTTTTTGTTTTTGTTTTTGTTTTTGTTTTTGTTTTTGTTTTTGTTTTTGTTTTTGTTTTTGTTTTTGTTTTTGTTTTTGTTTTTTGTTTTGTTTTTGTTTTTGTTTTTGTTTTTGTTTTTGTTTTTGTTTTTGTTTTTGTTTTTGTTTTTGTTTGTGTTTTTGTTTTTGTTTTTGTTTTTGTTTTTGTTTTTGTTTTTGTTTTTGTTTTTGTTTTTGTTTTTGTTTTTGTTTTTGTTTTTGTTTTTGTTTTTGTTTTTGTTTTTGTTTTTGTTTTTGTTTTTGTTTTTGTTTTTGTTTTTGTTTTTGTTTTTGTTTTTGTTTTTGTTTTTGTTTTTTGATATTTACTTGTTTTTTTAAATGAAATTCAGGAAACAAATCTCAAAAAAGAAGAGAAGATTTTACCAGTTCATACGGATTTACCATTTGTATATGTTTGGCAAGTTGATGACGTTTTTTTTAAAGCCTACAACTTTGCTAAAGGTACCTAAACCATCAGAAATTCCCTTCGAATGATCTGTATTATCAAAAATTTTCATAGCACTTGTGTATGAATAGCTTCCAAGTTTGTATGGAAATTTATATAAAATATAACCAACAAAATTTAGGCTATCAAAATGTGCTTAAGAGATTAAAATTGCCTTTTCAAAATGATGAATTATTATTATTATTATTGTTATATGAATTTAACTTTCATATGGAACTTCTGCATAGTATAGCCCTAAAGTTGTGAACTGGAATATATTCCAAATTTTCGATATCAAAGATCCAAACCATTCTTGTGTCATTTTCATATTCGGATCAAAAGCTCGTTCCTTGCAAATGTTCTCAAACCAAGCAAAATATCATATTGTGTCCTGAAACTCGCTCCATCATCCGATCTAAATTCCACGCAAAAAAACCGCACATGCTGCCCAACCAACTGCCAAAATGTGCCAAAATTGAAGCGCCACCCAACGAGCGGGGATGGTGAATTGTAACGAACATAACCTGTACATTCTCGCAGGCTTTTGCTGCGCCATCCCGCGACGAGTGAGGACGCGGTTCAACGCGCCTGGACGCTGCTGAGTGGACTTCTGTGGGCCATGGTTTGCGCGTATCGGGTGTTCCGAATCTGCAACAGTTGTAACTCCGCCAAAAACGAGGTACGTCCTAAACCGGGTCATGAGTTTTTTTTTTTTGTTGGTCGGGCCATGTACAAGCCCGGATGTATGCAAACAAAGTTCTGCGCGATGACAAAAACGGCCACCTAATGGCGAAATCATTCCAAAATTGTGTGTGAAAAGTTGGTGGTCTGCTGTACTGTGGGTGAAATTTAATAGGAATTTGGTTTATTATAAAATCAGGTTTAACTACTTCTAGTGTAAATGTAAAATGTCGGCACCGGCTTGATTTCTTTATGTAATAGATGATGAAAATAAGTGAACCCACTGTTCTCGCTGAGATCGAACGGATAACCAGAAAACCTAAACTCGTTCAAGTCTAGAGGACCATTGACCATTGGTGGTACAACGTATGCAACATTCACAGCACCAAAGTGTGATGTTCACATACGGTTCGTTTGCGACGCATCAATGTTACAGATTGTATTGCAATATGGGACGAACTATCCCCCGAATGGATGCTCCAAAATCCAATCGAACCAATTTTACGATGAGCTGGTACGAAATTTGGGCATCAAATTTATGCAAAACCATGCAAATCCTTTTTGCAGATCACTCATGCGCCGGCAATGGGTGAATGCCGAGATAGGAAATTTGAAGAAGTTTGGTCGGGGTCAGTTTGGTTTCGATTTCGATTTTGAATGTGCAATTCAATTACACTCAACCGAATGCTTTGTGCAACTTGGTTGAACAAGTGAACTTAATTTGTTCAAATTTCGATGCCTACATCTGGCTTGTTTTATTTTTTCTGTATCTAAAAACAGTGTTGCCAGAACATCAAACTTTTTAGTTATTAGAAAAACTTCTTCAAATGTCTTTCCTACAATGCACAGGAAGGCGATACCGGAAACATTAATTTACTCTTTAAAAGTTACAATTGAGTATACTTTACTCATAACGTTTGGCAATGTTGCTAGATCATTTATAATTAATTCTCATTCGATTTTTCTCTGAAATATCGTTTAACTTCGAATAATATTGTAGTGAATTAAAAAAAAAAGAAGGGAAATGGTTTGTTGCAGTTTTTCATCAAATATCTAGAACAAAAAAAAACAATATTGTAGTTTTTTAGTTAAACCTGAAGTGAAAAATAGGAAAATTGATTCTCTCATCTATTTTATTTTTCACTTTTTTGCTCGGCTTGAAACTGAAAACGCGTTGACCCGGAAAAACAAAAACCCTTTTTGGCCACGGTCGGTGACGCTCCGTCAGGCTCAACAAATTGGGTGCCTCATCCACGGCCTGGGAATACACTCGAAATGCAGCGACACCAAAGCTATGGTTAGTATTTGCGTGCGTCAATTATTTAGCTCCAAACTACAGCAATTCAATTGCACCGGCTGTCGCTTTCGGTTGAGCGCTGCTGGGTGATTGATTGGAAAGTTTGGGGGAAATTTTCATTTCAGCTAAATTTAAAAGGATAAACTGTTTTAGGTGAAGCTGCTTTCATTGCAACTGCTGCAGCAAAGAGTGGATTTCACCGCATGTGGACTGTTCAGCATCGACCATGGATTGATCTTCAATGTAATCTTATGTTTAATAATGTTTCTTAATCAAATTTAACGTTTTATTCATTTCAGATGGTTGGATCAGTAACCACTTACATATTGATTCTGTTACAATTTGATATTGCGCAAAACAAGTCTGACTGGCAAATGGTGCCACAGTAAATATCAATATCAAATTTAATTAATCATTTGATTGCACTTCACCAAGCAACACTTCAATGGACACATTACTTGTTAAAACAAACACCTTTGGGTATGCAACCGTCGTCAGTAGAAACGCTTGGAATGTGCAGCTAGCAATCTGTAGAAGGAAATGGGTTCTAAGTAAAATGTGTAGCGTGATGTGTGGAAACATTCAAATTTCACAGTAATAAAACGCTCTAGTTTAAATTAATTTGCTATTGCAAGATTTCACTTTTAAACAAATTGTGTTGAGCAGAAAAGAATAGTAATGTTAGTTCAAATAGCACAATATAAACACATTTTAAATTTATAGAAAAAGTTAATTATTTATCATGTTACCGTCAGTGGGGGTGACTATGGGTCAAAAAACGACACACCTCTCGTAATTTCATAGTAACAAAAACAATTTAAATAACATCGAAAATCTTTCAACGTAGATTTGTTCTTTAATTGTTTACTGAAATTTTCCCAAAATATGGCGGATTTTGATGAACACTACCTGAAATGCCAATAGTTTAAAAATTGACCAAATCTCACCCCTTAGAGGGGTCAAATGAAACTAAAATGATGCTCAAATACAACGATATGGTAAAAAACAAGTCATCCACCAGTGTCTCTTGTTCGGAAGAATCGTATTGACATGCTACAATGTTTGATGTGGAGATTTTCAAACATTCGAGTAGTTTTCGAGCAATTCCAACAAAAAATATTAGAAAAAAATTTTTTTTCGAGAGGTTATTTTTGGCCAAAAACGTACCTCAACTTTAGACAGCTGCCAAAATAACAGGATTTTTTCTGAGAACGAGATTATTTCAGCGAAGGCATCAATAGATGCCCCCTACACAACACATTTAAAAGAATTTAGTTTCATTGAGAAGAACCTGAGAAATGGTAATATCCGTAAAAATCACTTTGACCCAGTCTCACCCCCAGACCCAATGTCACCCCCACTGACGGTACATTGCTTTTGAGCAGTTCTCTAGGATTTCGGTCATTCGATTTTTTTTGTATTTTTTAATCCGACTGAAACTTTTTTGGTGCCTTCGGTATGCCCAAAGAAGCCATTTTGCATCATTAGTTTGTCCATATAATTTTCCATACAAATTTCGCAGCTGTCCTAATCTAATCTAATCTAATCTAATCTAATCGAACACAAGCGCAGCCAGTCCGAAGAAAGCATCCTGGAAGAACTTTTGGTAAGATTACGCCTCAAGTCCTTTCTTGTCAATATTAATGATTACATACCGTACCAAACGCTCCGAATCAGTTGTGGTGTGGTGTGTTAGTGTAAATTTGGCAGATAATAATATTTAGAGGCGGGGGGGGAGGGGGGTTGGGAGGGGGAGGAAATGAGGATAGGAGAAAGGGAAGGTGGGAAAGGGATAATATGGATATATCATTTGGTCAATAGAATATTATATAAAATAAGGGAAAAAAACTTCTATCAAATAATGATAGATAAAATGGATAGATCTCACAAACTCCTGGGTCCAACTCGATATAACCGGAAAGTGTTGTTCCACAACGCCTTGATTGTTGCTCTTGGAAAACAGGCTGTTATCTCCACAATCCTCCTCATCAGCTGGAAAAAGACTTCTAATCCACCGGAACCGAAAAACCGCCAGAAAAGTTTCACTGCAGCAGAAGTCCATCGTAAAAGCAACTGCACCGGAACAGCAGGAACCAGGAACCAATCCACATTGAAAGCGATCCATCAGAACTGAACTCCACTCGTAAATGAACTACACCGGAACTTTACTCCAACGGAAAACTTTAAAAAAAAACCTTGAGGATAATCCACTTCTTTGAAAAGAGAAAAAAAAAAACGCCAGCGAAAAAAACTTTCCGTCCGAACACGCGCGTAGGTTGCTTCGATACCATACAAATTTCGCAGCTGTCCATACAAAAACTAACTTAATCCACCTATGTGGTTGGAGCCTTCCTCACTCATTACCAACTGTAGCTGTACACAAATTTCATCATTTTTTTTAGATCCGGAATAAAAAAAGTATATAAATATCACTTAAGTGGCCATATCTCGAGACAGGGTTGCCAGATATTCAATATTTTTAACTTATTGGAAAGGTCTTTCGATAATCTAACTAACGATGCGGGGCACGATCATC
The DNA here is from genome assembly GCF_016801865.2 of Culex pipiens pallens. Lineage (NCBI taxonomy): Eukaryota > Metazoa > Arthropoda > Insecta > Diptera > Culicidae > Culex > Culex pipiens. The sequence continues at coordinate 58,943,568 of NC_068938.1, read as the reverse complement.
AACCGGTCCAACCAGTTCATCTGCTACGCCGACGACATGGACATTGTCGGCAGAACGTTCGAGGATGTGGCCAGGCGGTACACCGAATTGAAGCGGGAAGCGGATAAGGTTGGATTGAAGGTGAATGTGGCGAAGACGAAATATCTGCTGGCAGGAGGAACCGAGTCCCTTAGGACTCGCATAGGACCGAGCGTGACGATCGACGGCGACGAGTTCGAGGTTGTGGAGGAGTTTGTGTACCTCGGATCGTTGGTGACGTCGGACAACAACTGCAGCAGAGAAATTCGGAGGCGCATCATCACCGGTAGTCGTGCCTACTACGGACTCCACAAGACCTTACGGTCTGGTCACCTTTCCCGGCGTACAAAGTGTACCATGTATGAAACGCTGATAAGACCCGTCGTCCTCTACGGGCACGAGACGTGGACGATGCTCGAGGAGGACATGCAAGCGCTTGAAGTTTTCGAACGGCGAGTGCTTAGGACGATCTTTGGCGGCGTGCGTGAGAACACTGTATGGAGGAGAAGGATGAACCACGAGCTGGCGCAACTCTACGGCAAGCCAAGTATTCGGAAGGTCGCCAAGGCTGGCCGAATCCGGTGGGCCGGACACGTCGCAAGAATGCCGGACGCGCTGGATGCGCGCCAACCGAACCAGACTATCAATCCGGTGAAGTTGGTGTTTAATTCGGAGCCGGTTGGAGCGCGGCGGAGGGGGGCGCAACGTGCAAGGTGGTTGAACCAAGTGGAGGAAGATCTGGAAAGTGTGGGAGTTCCGCAGCGAAATTGGAGAGTAGCAGCCCAGGACCGAGTCCAGTGGCAGCGCATCTGGAGACAGCTCATGACCCGGAGGTTGTACGAGCAGTAAAAGTAAAAAAAGTAAGTAAGGTGGATCTGGACATAGCTTACATACATTTAAGTGAGATCCGGCTTCCAAAAAGTACATCAATATTACTTAAGTGGCCATATCTCGAGACAAGGTTGCCAGATCTTCAATGTTTTGGACTCGTTGGAAAGGTATTTTGATTACCTAACCAACGATGGGTCGGATGATGGACCCGGACATAGTTTGCATACATTTAAGTGAGATCCGGATATATGTGAAAACACATTTTTATACATTACTTTTGAACTACTTATCGAAACTTCAATCTGTATAAAACTTGATCTATGGGACCCTAAACCAAGTCGAATGCAACAAGTTCGGGTCAAATCGGTTCAGCCAGTGCCGAGAAACATGAGCTAATTTGTTGGTCACATACATACATACACACACACATACACACACACATACACACAGACATTTGTTCAGTTTTCGATTCTGAGTCGATATGTATACATGAAGGTGGGTCTACGACGTTTTTATACAAAGTTCATTTTTAGAGCAGGATTATAGCCTTACCTCAGTGAGGAAGGCAAAATGATGTATGAAAATTCAAAAATCTGTATCTTTTGAAGGAATTTTTTGATCGATTTGGTATCTTCTGCAAAGTTGTAGGTATGGATATGGACTACACTGAAAAAAATTATACAGTGTAAAAAAAAATGGTGATTTTTTTATTTAACTTTTTATCACTAAAATTTGATTTGCAAAAATACACTATTTTTAATTTTAATATTGAATGTTTGGCCCTTTTGAAATGTTAGTCTTGATTTGAAACATTTGAAAATATTGTTTTCGAAAAGATCGGAAAATTTCACAAATGTTTTATATATTAACATTGAAAATCGGACCATTAGTTGCTGAGATATCGACATTAAAAAATGGTGGGCTGTTTGGGTGAGACTTAGAAAACATCAATTTTCCTGTTTTTAAACCTTTGCATTGCAATATCTCAGCAACTAAAGGTCGTATCAACAAAGTTCCAAAAAGCAAAATATAGAGAATTTTCTCAACTTTTCAAAAAACTTTTTTTTACAAAAGTGTGCAAACATGTGCACTAATTTAAAAAAAAATGAAAAACTGCGACTATTTTCAAAAAAGTCACCAACTTGAAAACGGTGCACGTTATCAAAATTTTGCTAAAGTACTTTTTGATTGCAAATTTGATTTTACATCGAAAAATGAAGTTGAAAAAAATTTGCGATCAATATTTCGATTTTTTGAAAAAAACAGTATTGATTAAAAAAATCATAACACGGTCAATGATTTTTTGCACAACCTGGAAATTTCTGAAAAGTTGGCATTTTATGTCCTCTAAAATATATCAAAAAAATAAAAAAAAATTGTGTTTTTTTGCAAATCAAATTTTAGTGATAAAAAGTTAAATAAAAAAATCACCAATTTTTTTCACCGTGTATCATTTTTTTCAGTGTAGTCCATATCCATACCTACAACTTTGCAGAAGACACCAAATCGATCAAAAAATTCCTTCAAAAGATACAGATTTTTGAATTTTCATACATCATTTTTGTATGGACAGCTGCCAAATTTGTATGGAAAATTATATGGACAAACTAATGATGCAAAATGGCTTCTTTGGGCATACCGAAGGCACCAAAAAAGTTTCAGTCAGATAAAAAAATATAAAAATTAAAATTGAAGAAAAAAGACCGATTTCGTAGAGAATTGCTCTTTTTCCTAGTTTCCAGCTAATAAAAATGAGTTAAGAAAATTTTTTTTTGTTAGTCAAGAAGGATTTATACCCTCAAATTTACACTTAATTTATTTAAATTAAAATTTAATTAAATTTATTATCAAGATATTAAAAGTGTGTAACTAGCATCTTTGTGCAAAAAGCTCTGATTGATGTGCTTCGTTAATCCCAATTATTTTTCAAAGAAGTACTGATAAAAACCAGCAAATTTAAGAAAAACCCTAACCCTGCATTAAATTCCCATAAAATTAAATGTCCCATTTTTTTTAATGAAGAATGGCAGAATTTTTTTAAATTTCTTTTAATTATCGAGCGTCCATTTTTTCATAAAATTTCATCACTATTTTAGACTGCAAATTATTGAAAAACACGTCTTTTTTGGAATGTTTGAAAATGGAAGGGGTCGTAATGGCCCTTTGTCACCAGATATCGAATAATGAACCTTGGATTCGTGATCAGGAACCAAAACTTCCCATATGGACAATGTTTCACGAAAATCGTAGAGCAGTCGGGGCAACTTTTTCGATGTTCATGGGAGTTGGTGGAGAATTACCCACTTTGTTTGTGGAAGGTCCCCTACAGTTCACTGTCCTACCACAAATTTCACCAGTTTACATTATTTTAACGTCATCCATTCAAAACCATAAGGATAAACACCGTTAATCCAAGGGATACAAATTCATCTGCTGTTTTTGGCACCCGAAAGAAACACCTGTTAACACAAAACTTGTCCAGCAGCAGCAGCATCAGCAGTTGATCGAGCTTACCTCCCGCCACTCGCTAGCTCTTCCTTCTCGCGTCGGTGATAAGACGAAATCCGGCCTAATCCTTCCTCGGGCAAATAAATTACCCTGGTCAGTCTCCGACGCCTGCTACTGTTTGCACCCTGACACGACCAGATAACGGCGCGCACGGTTCCCGCCGCCTTACATCGAAGTTACATCCAGTCGGGCAGGAGCACTCACGCCGGAATCATGCAGGGCCACGGTAGTGCCAGGAACCAATATTTGGCCACATTTTGCGGTAAGTTTTTGGCATAACAAGCTTCGACGACGTGGCCTCCATTATTATCCATTATGAGAGAAGTTTGTCCAGTTTGTGAGGTCCTTATTTATTTTCCTTTTTTCATATTTACGATGAAATTGTTTTCCAATTTGTTATTTAAATTTAAATTAAAGTGCCCGTTGACTCATCTTCATGTATACCTATCGACTCAGAATCTGAACAACTTAATTGTATCAATCTGTTCAAAGACAAAATCATCAGAAAGGATTATGTTCACACTTCCTTGAAATCACTAAACATAGACTGTTACAATTATCTAACCACTCGTATCCATCGACCCACAGTGAACCTTCTCTCGCTAAGCTATGGCTTCGTTTGCGGTTGGACCTCACCCTCGATTCCGGTGCTGCAATCCGCCGAAACGCCCCTCCCCAGTGGTCCTATCACGACCGACCAGGGCTCCTGGATTGGGGCGGCTATGTGCGTGGGTGGATTCCTCGGAAATGCCGTCTCCGGCTGGATGGCCGATCGGTACGGGCGCAAACTGACCGCCTGCCTGGCAGCGATTCCCCAGATTGTGAGTCCTTCCATCCGTTCAACGCGTGTTGTATCATTTCACGGTATCTCATTATTTTCGATGGCCTTTGATGGTCTTCATTAGATTTCCTGGATTATGGTCATCATCGCCACAAATCCGTACTATCTGATGGTGATGCGATTCCTGGCGGGGTTCTCCGGTGGCGTTTGCTTCATGGTCATTCCGATGTTTATCGGAGAAATCGCTGAGGACAGGTGAGAATTGATGGAATGATGAATAAGGCTTGAGTATCGATTGTTGATTGCGTCATTGTGAGTATTACTTCAATGTATCTTGACAGCTTATAGTGCGATTATCCCCTAATTTCACCGTATTTAAAATGGCATAATTTGTCAAAGAATTCCAGCCATGTCAAAACTGAAAAAAAATCCTTGCCTAATCCAATAACTAAAAGTTTATTTTAAACGATTGTTGTGCTCACCTGAACGATTATCCCACTCCAGAATCCGGGGCCTGCTGTCCTCCACGCTGGTCTTCACGTGCAACGCCGGCATCCTGATAATGTACATCCTGGGCGATTTGTTCCCGTACAAAACCATCCCGTGGATCCTGCTGGCCTTCCCGGTGCTCTTCCTGGCCTGTTTCTCGTTCATCCCGGACACGCCGTTTTATCTGATGCAGCAAAACAATTACACCGTAAAGGATAACCTCACTACCAGGCTCCATCTAGGTGCTACAAAAGTGGATCTATTTTAATTACAGAAATCGGAAAACGCTCTGCTGTTCTACCGGGGCTACCGGTACGGCACGCAGCAGGTGTCCAACGAGTTCAAGCTTGAGCTGATGAATCTGAAGGGACAGTTCCGGGAGGAAAAACAATCCGTCGCCGCCGAGGACAAGCTGAGCTGGCAGGATTTAGGTATGGTTCGTACGGTGTTGTTATTGCGAAAAGGGCCAGAGGGGAAAATTGTTTGATTTGAAATTATATTTTTAGTGTTTAAAATAATTTAAAAAAAAAAAGGTGCAGGTGGTTATGTTCTACATGACCAATATGACAAAGAACTTTGTTCAAAACTCCTAAAAAAAATATTTAGTTTTTCTGTATATTTATTTTTAGATCATTGTCTATTTATTTAATCCTAATTAAATGTTTTCAATCTTTGGCACCTCTGTGGAAATAAATTGCCAAAACACGAAAATATTGCCAAAACAAGTATGGTTCGGAAAATGTCCCCCCGGGAGAACCTTCCAGAGGGAACCGGCCACTCTAGGTTGTGGCCACCACTATCAAAATGGTAATTTTCATGTCCATGGTTTTTGAAACCATGAATTTTGATACCCATATTGCCCTAAGTCGTACGGTTCGATTAATGTCCCCACGGTAGAACCTTCCCCAGGGCACTGGCCACTCTGGATGTGGCCAATCCGGTCAAAATGGCCATTTTCATTACCAGTTTTAAAAACTATTAATTTTGATACCCATATTGCCCCAAGTCGTATGGTTCGATAAATGTCCCCCGGTAGAACCTTCCCCAGGGCACTGGCCACTCCGGGTGTGGCCAATCCGGTCAAAATGGCCATTTTCATTACCAGTTTCAAAAACAATGAATTTTGATACCCATATTGCCCCTAGTCGTATGGTTCGATTTATATCCCCCGGTAGAACCTTCCCCAGGGCACTGGCCACTCCGGGTGTGGCCAATCCGGTCAAAATGGCCATTTTCATTACCAGTTTTAAAAACTATTAATTTTGATACCCATATTGCCTCAAGTCGTATGGTTCGATTAATGTCCCCCCGGTAGAACCTTCCCCATGGCACTGGCCAATCCGGTCAAAATGGCCATTTTCATGACCAGTTTCAAAAACCATTAATTTTGATACCCATATTGCCCCAAGTCGTATGGTTCGATTAATGTCCCCCCGGTAGAACCTTCCCCAGGGCACTGGCCACTCCGGGTGTGGCCAATATCCTACCAATGTGGTCCCAACCCCATTGTCCCAAATCATTCTCGTTTTCCGGTGACCGTGCTAAAAATCTTCATTAGAACAGAATTCCTCCCAATTTGGTGCACAAACTGTGTCTTTCAATGTGTGCGTGTGTGTGTGTGTGTGTGTGTGTGTGTGTGTGTGTGTGTGTGTGTGTGTGTGTGTGTGTGTGTGTGTGTGTGTGTGTGTGTGTGTGTGTGTGTGTGTGTGTGTGTGTGTGTGTGTGTGTGTGTGTGTGTGTGTGTGTGTGTGTGTGTGGGTGTGTGTGTGTGTGTGTGTGTGTGTGTGTGTGTGTGTGTGTGTGTGTGTGTGTGTGTGTGTGTGTGTGTGTGTGTGTGTGTGTGTGTGTGTGTGTGTGTGTGTGTGTGTGTGTGTGTGTGTGTGTGTGTGTGTGTGTGTGTGTGTGTGTGTGTGTGAGCAATAAAATTACCACCGTGGATCCGTCTTTGACGAAACCTCCGTAGGCACTGACATTTTCTGAGGCTAAGTGCTAGCTTAAATAGTTCGCATGAAATGTGGCAACAGTGATGCAGCATTCTCACGTGACAGTTCCAAGAAAGCAGGAGACAAGGCAAAATTTGCACCATGATGCCACATTTCATGCGAACTATTTAAGCTAGCACTTAGCCTCAGAAAATTTCAGTACCTACGGAGGTTTCGTCAAAGACGGATCCACGGTGGTAATTTTATTGCTCATACACACACGCACACATTGAAAGAGCTCTTCCAGCAAACTTTGTCGCTACCTCAGCCAACTTGACCCAAAAGGGAACTGGTTCTCAAACAACACGGGGACCCCTTCTCTATGCCCTTAACCGGAGCCTTCCGGATGAATATTGGCAGCTTGACCGCATCGGTCCCTAACGTTCTTCCTTGATGGCCTGCAGCGACAATCCGTCCCGTTCCTGCGACGGCCCGAGCCATTTCGGCAACTTCTCCACATCGTTGACCGGGGGAAATTTCTGCTGTCCCTTCTAATTCTACAACTGCCACTCGATGTTGACTCCTCGGCTGTCAGAAAATTATGAGCTCTCACGTCTCTCGGAGAGGATGATCGGGAAAGGTTTGTTCAATTTTCCCTCTCGCGCCTGCACTGCCTCTCTTTCCAGAACAATGCTCTCTTTCCTCTCGGCGGCTTTGCTGTGCTGCTGCTTCTCGATCCTCCTCATGCAAAGCTTCGGACTTGTCTAAGCTTCGACCGGCGGCGCGGCGCTCTTTTATAACCTCGCTTGGCTGTGACGGCACGACGCTTTCGAAGCAGTGGCGGAGAGCAAAATTTGCTAAGTGCTAGATACTTGAATCTGATTAATGTGTTCGGGAAAGGTTGCGCTCAACCAATCAGCGACCGGGATTTTCCGGGTCTGAATTTTTATTTTTCATCTTAACATTTGAGTACTTTAACAAAGTTTTATCAACTTTACGAGGTAGTCAACTTGTACTTAAAGACTTCCCCTATCGTTTGGTGGGTAGAACATACAGATTACTTGAATGGGGTGGAAGATATAAGCATTTAAAAGACTACATAATTTCGTTACACATTCGCTTCGCGAAATTTTGGATTGACACCTGTAGACAGTGCCCTTAGGACAAAGTTCTTTGTCAAAATCATTTAACACCTTATGAAAATGGGCATCAAGTTGCGTGGAACGGTATTGAACATTTTGTCAAAATGTCTGCCCATTTTTTTATTTTAATTATTTGTTTGCCATTAGCAGAAACAATTTTTTGATGGAAAGGTCATTTGGCTAGAAATTTTACTTTTTTGGCAAATTAGTTAAAAGCAATTGCTTTTAACATAAAATACGTATTAGTGAGATTATGACGATAGAAATTTGCATGCCCTTGCCTTCAATTTTTAAATACACCATATTCTTGATTTACACAACGAAATGGGGGTGTTTAAATCGAGAATCGTTTAAAAAAAGAATGTCCATGACTTAAATTGAGAATATGACTTAAATTAAAAATATATGGGATTACGAAATTTTTCGAAGAGTTTTCAAAATGTGTCAATTGTATTTTATTGAGAAATGTTACTGAAACATTTTATCATGGTTTTGGAACACCTGGGATGTTCTAGTCCATCCGAAACTTCCGGAAATGTTGTGCAACAGGCTTATCAAAGAAACAAGTCGAACTTCAAGATTTTGACTACGGATCCTACCCAGACTGCTTCAGTGAGTGTAGTAAGCTACAGATCATTATTGTAACAACTTATTGGGATAATCTGGGTCATCCAAGAACTCCCTGGAGTTAAGATCTTTGGGTCTACCGCCGTAACAAGCAAGAGGTCGACGGTTTTTGACCCCGGAACATTTCCGCATAGCTTCAGTGAGTATGGGGGACTACTTTGCTGGGGTGTTAGGATGTGTTTGGATGTTCTGGGTCATCCAAGGACTCCCTGGAGTTAAGATCTGCGAATCTACCGCCGTAACAAGCAAGAGGTCGACGGTTTTAGAGCCCGGAACATATCCGCATAGCTTCAGTATGATGGATTACTTTGCTGATGTGTAGGGATATTCTGGGACATTCAAGGACTCCCTGGAGTTAAGATCTGTTGGTCTACCACCGTAACAAGCCCGAGGTCGACGGTTTTTGACCCCGGAACAAATCCGCATAGCTTCAGTGGGTACGGTAGACTAGTTTGCTGATGTGTTGGGATGTTGTGGGACATCCAAGGACTACCTGAAGTTAAGATCTGTTAGTCTACCACCGTAACAAGCCCGAGGTCGACGGTTTTTGACCCCGGAACATATCCGCATAGCTTCAGTGGATACGGTAGACTAGTTTTCTGATGTTTTGGGATGTTCTGAGACATCTAAGAACTCCTTGGAGTTAAGATCTGTGGGTCTACCGATGTAACAAACTAGAGGTCAGCAGGTTTTGACCCCGCAACACATCCGCATAGCTTCAGTGAGTATGGTAGACTACTTTGCTGATATGATGGGATATTCTGGGACATTCAAGGACTTCCTGGAGTTAAGATCTGTGGGTCAACTGACGTAAAACGCAAGAGGTCGACGTTTTTGACCTTGGGAAATACCCGCAGAGCTTCAGTGAGTATGATAGACTTCTTTGCTGTTATGTCCCGTTCCAGAAAGTCCTTGTTACAGCCGTAGACCCTCGTGTTATAACTCAATGGAGTTCTTGGATGACCCAAGACAGTCCAATACATTAGCAAAGTAGTCAACCGTACTCACTAAAGCTATGCGGGTCTGTCCCAAGGTCAAAAACCGTTGACCTCTTGCTTGTTACGGCGGTAGACTCATAGATCTTTACTCCAGGGAGTCCTTGGATGTCGCAGAACATCCCAAAACATCATCATAGTAGTCTACCATACTCACTGAAGCTATGCGAGTATGTCTCGTAGTCAATAACTGTTGACCACTTGCTCGTTAAAGCGGTGAGCCCATGGGTCTTAACTCCAGGGAGTCCTTGGATGTCCCAGAACATCCCAACACATCAGCAAACTAGTCTACCATACTCATTGAAGCTATGCGGATATGTTCCGGGGTCAAAAACCGTCGACTTCTTGCTTGTTACGGTGGTAGATTCACAGATCTTAACTCTAAAGAGTCCTTAGATGACCCAGGACATCCAAGCATATCCCAACACTCCAGCAAAGTAGTCCCCCATACTCACTGAAGCTATGCGGGTATGTTCCGGGTTCAAAAACCGTCGACCTCCTTCTTGTTACGGCGGTAGATTTACAGATCTTAACTCCAGGGAGTCCTTGGATGACCCAGGACATCCCAATAAGTTCTTACAACAATGCACTGTAGCCTACCACACTGACTAAAGTAGTCTGGGTAGGATCCGTAGTCAATATCTTGAAGTTTCGACTTGTTTCTTTGGTAAACCTCTTGTTCAAAATTTCCGGAAGTTTCGGATGGACTAGAACATCCCAGATGTTCCAAAACTATGCTTACATGTTTCAATATCATAACTAAATAACATACAATTCATACATTTTGAAAACTCTTCGAAAAATTACGAATTCTCAAAGATTCTTAATTTAAGTCATGTTCTCGATTTAAGTCAAGGACATTCTTCTTTTAAGTCATGACTTAAAAAAAGTTGCGTAAATCGAGAATCGTTTAAAAAAAGGTGACTTTTTTGTACAATTGAATTTTTCTAAATCAGACTTAAATGGTCAAATTGAATGTTTTCAAAATACACATATTTTTTGGATATTTTGGCGTATGGAAAGTGCCTGTTTTTGTCACCAGCTAAAATTGTAAATTAAAAGACGCAACTTTTGGTAACAAACATGTATATAGGTAATCGCTAAAATTTTGAAAATATCGCAGTTTTAGTTCAAAAGGAATTTTTCCCGTTTTTGCGCGTTGCGCGTCATAAGATTATCCATATAATTTTATATACAGATTAGGCAGCTTCCCATACAAAAATGATATATGAAAATTCAAAAGTCTGTGTCTTTTGAAGGAATTTTTTTGATCGATTTGGTGACTTCGGCAAAGTTGTAGGTATGGATAAGGACTACCCTGAAAAAATGATACACGGTTTAAAAAACATGATTTGCAAAAAAACACTATTTTAATTTTTTATGAATATGATTTAGGGGACATCAAATGTTATCTTTTCAGAAATTTTCAGAATGAAATCTATTGATATTGATTTCAAAATCAAAACACACCCTTCAACTTCGAATTTTAAAAACTATTCCGATTTATGAATTATCAAAATTGTTCAAAAAAAATTAAGAAGAGGGAAGAGGGAGGGACGGTCCGACAAAACGTGACGTATTTTCCGAGGGGGGTTGGAGCTAGCGTGGCAAAGTGTGATATGGGGGTCTGGGGGGTTCGTTTTTGCCGATTTTAGCGTGACATACTTCATGGGTGACACCAATTTTCCTGTTTTTAAATCATTACAATATCTCAACAACTGAAGGTCTATCAACAAAATCCATTAAAACAAAAAATAGAAAATTTTCTCAGCTTTTAAAAATATTTTTTTCAAAAGTGGGCAAACATTTGCATTAATTAAAAAAAATGAATAACGGTACACTTTATCAAAATTTCACTCAAGTACTTTTTGATTGCAAATTTGATTTTACATCGGAAATGAATATGAATTTTTTTTGCGGCTTATATTTCGATTTAATGAAAAAAATGTATAAATTCAAAAAATCATAACTCGGTCAAAGATTTTTTGCACATTCTGGATTTTTTTTAAAGTTGACGTTTGATGTCCCCTAAAATAGATCAAATAATAAAAAAAATACAATAGCTTTTTTTGGCAGTGTAGTCCTTATTCATATCTACTACTTTGCTGAAGACACCAAATCGATCAAAAAAATTCAATCAAAAGATACATCAAAAGATACATCATTTTTGTATGGACAGCTGTCATATTTGTATGGACAATTATATGGACAAACTAATGATGTAAAATGGCTTCTTTGGGCATATCAAAAGCACTAAAAAAGTTTCAGCCGGATTAAAAAATGCAAAAAATAAAATAAAAAATACCGATTTCGTAGAGAATTGCTCTATTGCATCAATTTTGGCTTGAGGTATTATTTTTAAATTGGCACAAAATAAAATCTATTCCTGAATCTTTATATTGACATGATATCAATCAAATAACATTTCTCAAAATCGCTCTTTTCTAAAGCAGCACAGTTTTTTCAGATATTTTAGCACGGTTTTATAGCCATTACGGATTTTAGAAATAATTACCAAACACTCATAAGGTATTTTTTTGATTTTTTGGAAAGTTAAATTCGATCGAAAATTTTGGAAATAATTGTTTATTTGTCTTTTTATTGGTTTTTATCTTGTTAATTTAAACGGAAGTTACATTTTTCGTGTAGAATATCTCTTTTTTTGTTTCATTCACCCCCCCCCCCCCCCCAATTTTTTTCCATAAAAATCAAAATTTTAATGAAAATATAAGCCAAATCAACTTAAAACAATCTAAAACGCATTATTCTGCATTGATATCATTAAGCTTGTTATGGCTGGATTCAACATATTTTGATTTTTTATGAAATTCCAATGTACTTTAATTTTTTTTTTTTTTTTTGCAAAAAAAAACACAATTCGTCAATATTTAGGTATTCTGGAAACTAATGATTGCAAAACAACTAGCCAGGTGTAAAATGCATTTTTAAACACTTTTTTCATTCAAATGTTGAAACCACGGCTCGTAAATTCAATTTTTAAAACTTGAAAAGACAGTATTGTGCTGAGATACTTTTAAAAAATTATACAGAGTGTTCAACAGTAGCATTTGTAAATAGCTAGTGAAAACCTTGTTTCTTGCCAACACTGCCAACACAATAACGTACTAAGTAATGTCTTCGAAACAAACGATATGCATCATGAGTGTAGCAAAACCAATTCTTTGTTTTATTACGTGGTTGCTTTGGCAGTTTTTGAAACAAATATCATTTTCAACAATAAAAAAAAATTGAAAAGTATTACTTTTCAAAACTAGTGCTGAAAAGTTCAACTTTTCAGCATCCATTTCAGTGCTGAAAAGTAGACTTTTCAGCATTTGTTTTGAAAGGTGTTTCTATTCGATTCTGTTATTTTTAGTAGATAAAAGTAGGCTGTTTCGTCACGCGAGAATGACAGGAAAAGTAGGAAGTTTCAAGACGGAATTGCAAAATTTTTAAATTATTTATTTAAAATGTTGTATCATTTTTGAGATGCGGGAAAGTTGTTCGGGATATCATAGAATATGCTTCTACGTTGTTAGATAAAAATCTACAAAGAAACAATTTTCTCACCAGCGCTGTGTCACACGTGCACCTTTGTCCAGCACCATGTGCTGCGAGGTCTCCACGTGCAAGCACCTTTGTTGTTTACCTTGTTGCCTCCGACATATTTTGTTTCCCAATTTTCCAGTGACGCCCCATGCCCGGAAGGCCTTCCTGATTGGGATCTGTTTGATGGCGTTCAATCAATTTAGCGGTTGTTTTGCGATGCTAAACTACACGGCGAACGTTTTCGCCGAATCGGGGTCCTCGCTGTCGGCCAACATGTCCGCCATCGTTATCGGCACGATCCAGATGTTCGGGTCGACATTCTCCACGGTGCTGGTGGAGCGGGCTGGGCGGAAGGTAAGAGAAGTGCCTCCACGCGCTCATGTGGTGCATTACGCTGATGATACAGTGTTGACAGTACGGTGGAAAATTGTGGTCATGTTTAGGTCCTTATAGGGGCGTTGCCGAGGACCACCGGGGGTTGTGGTTTGATAATTTTCGAGGAAAACAAAAGCTCTTTCGCGGAAAACTAAAGCTTCTTCGAGGAAAACAAGCAAATTCTTGTTTCTTGTTTCTTGTTTCTTGTTTCTTGTTTCTTGTTTCTTGTTTCTTGTTTCTTGTTTCTTGTTTCTTGTTTCTTGTTTCTTGTTTCTTGTTTCTTGTTTCTTGTTTCTTGTTTCTTGTTTCTTGTTTCTTGTTTCTTGTTTCTTGTTTCTTGTTTCTTGTTTCTTGTTTCTTGTTTCTTGTTTCTTGTTTCTTGTTTCTTGTTTCTTGTTTCTTGTTTCTTGTTTCTTGTTTCTTGTTTCTTGTTTCTTGTTTCTTGTTTCTTGTTTCTTGTTTCTTGTTTCTTGTTTCTTGTTTCTTGTTTCTTGTTTCTTGTTTCTTGTTTCTTGTTTCTTGTTTCTTGTTTCTTGTTTCTTGTTTCTTGTTTCTTGTTTCTTGTTTCTTGTTTCTTGTTTCTTGTTTCTTGTTTCTTGTTTCTTGTTTCTTGTTTCTTGTTTCTTGTTTCTTGTTTCTTGTTTCTTGTTTCTTGTTTCTTGTTTCTTGTTTCTTGTTTCTTGTTTCTTGTATCTTGTTTCTTGTTTCTTGTTTCTTGTTTCTTGTTTCTTGTTTCTTGTTTCTTGTTTCTTGTTTCTTGTTTCTTGTTTCTTGTTTCTTGTTTCTTGTTTCTTGTTTCTTGTTTCTTGTTTCTTGTTTCTTGTTTCTTGTTTCTTGTTTCATGTTTCTTGTTTCTTGTTTCTTGTTTCTTGTTTCTTGTTTCTTGTTTCTTGTTTCTTGTTTCTTGTTTCTTGTTTCTTGTTTCTTGTTTCTTGTTTCTTGTTTCTTGTTTCTTGTTTCTTGTTTCTTGTTTCTTGTTTCTTGTTTCTTGTTTCTTGTTTCTTGTTTCTTGTTTCTTGTTTCTTGTTTCTTGTTTCTTGTTTCTTGTTTCTTGTTTCTTGTTTCTTGTTTCTTGTTTCTTGTTTCTTGGTTCTTGTTTCTTGTTTCTTGTTTCTTGTTTCTTGTTTCTTGTTTCTTGTTTCTTGTTTCTTGTTTCTTGTTTCTTGTTTCTTGTTTCTTGTTTCTTGTTTCTTGTTTCTTGTTTCTTGTTTCTTGTTTCTTGTTTCTTGTTTCTTGTTTCTTGTTTCTTGTTTCTTGTTTCTTGTTTCTTGTTTCTTGTTTCTTGTTTCTTGTTTCTTGTTTCTTGTTTCTTGTTTCTTGTTTCTTGTTTCTTGTTTCTTGTTTCTTGTTTCTTGTTTCTTGTTTTCCATATATCTTAAACACGTACAGTTTGGCTGAATTAGCAGAACCGATTGAGATGCTCCTTGATTTTAAATTATTGATATAATAAATTAAAATGTCAGTTTACTCTCCGTCTAACTTGATTCAAACCAAACATACGAGGGTCTTCCTCAAAAATGACATTATCAAACCAGCAAACCTTCAACCGTCGTCATGTACTGCTTACTGATTCTTGTTCATTCCAGCTTCTGCTGATCATCTCCGGCGCAGGTATCGCTACCGGGCTGTCCATCTTCTCGGGTTTCTCGTACGCCAAGAGTCTAGGACACGACGTGACCGCGATCAACTGGCTGCCCCTGGTCTGCTTTTCGATCGTTATCTTCATCGCCTCGATGGGCGTCCTCACGCTGCCGTTCGTCGTCCTGGCGGAAATCATGCCCCAGAAGGTACGGAGTCTCAAATGTGAATTTTTCGTAATTTAAATAATGACTTTATCGAAAAAACTACAAAGTGTTGATCACTCCAGTTTAGTTAGCTTCTCGAATGTAATTCAATTATTTATCAATTAATAACTTCTTGGATTACCGTACCAAAAAACGTCCTTTTCCAAAGAAAATGGGTGCTGAAATTACGCACCCAACCGTAACGAGCTAACCTCAACAGTTGTATAATTCTTCCTCACCTTTCTCGATTCTCGTCTTTTCTCTCCCGGTGAACCATTTTGTGGTTGGCGATGATGTCCTCTGGTCCTGTCCGGGGTCGCTTCCAGATCAAAGGATTCGCCATCACGTCCTGCATGGCCGTGCTGTGGGTCTTTGCATTTGTCGCAATCAAGGTAAGGGAATGTGTGTGTGCAGGTTAGTATCTGTTTGAAGCAGCTTTTGTTGCAGTTTAATGCAGTGAGACTAACTTTAGCTCTGTGGTTTCATCCATTGTTCATGACAAGAATGAGATCTTTGTGTCATTTTCAAAGAATTATTTTGAACATTCTTCATTTTTAATCAGAAATTGTGAATAAGTTTATTTTACACTCAGAAAATGTTTGAATGATTGAAAACGTAGTCAAGAGCAACCTACTTCACTCCTGTCCAGTAATTCAACCACGTTGTGTGCTATGCACTCTTCAAAATCAATGCATTGAAAAATAACTCAGAAGTAGCATCCCCATTTTCAGATCCCCAAAGGATTTCATCCGCGAATTTTCACCAAAACAGAAAACCCAAAGCTCATCGAAATCCCACTCGAACTCTTTCATTCGACAAATCACATCAGCTTTTCGAAAAATCAGTGCAAATATTCGCTTTCCCCCAATTGACTAACCCAAACCAGACTGGGATCAACATAACCTCACCTTTTTTTGGTTCTGTCTAACTGTCTGTCTCTCTGTCTGCTTTTCCCGTTGCAGTACTTTTCAACCCTGTTCGACGTGCTCGGAATGCACGGAACGTTGCTGCTGTTTGCACTCTGCTCCCTCACCGGAACCGTGTTTGTGGCCGCCGTCGTGCCGGAAACCAAGGGCAAAAGCTTCGACGCCATCGCCAAATTGATGGGAGCGAAGAAATTGTGATAGAATTTTTAGTTTCCGATTATATAAATTATGGATTTATATTAAAAGTTTGATTTTTTTTCTACTGCGAGCGTTTTGAAAGATGAATGCTGAATTTCAATGAATTTGGGTCATCAAACGGTACAAAAATCATCCCCCCCCTGAATATCTGAAGTTCTGAAAGATGCAAGAATGATGAGAGGTGCTAATTGGTTCGGCCAGCTGTATGAATAATAAATGAAGCTCTCGCGTTCGATGATTTACACAAAAATTTCCTGAAATGAGGATTCGTCATCATTGCATGCAACTCGATTCGTTACCGAAAATGAGGAACCATGTTCGGAATGAAATGGATTATTTGAATTTCGAATTCATTGCGTTGTATTAATCTGAATAACAACAATTTTTTTGTATAAAGAGAAGCTTATCAAATCAAATCAAATCAAATCAAATCAAATCAAATCAAATCAAATCAAATCAAATCAAATCAAATCAAATCAAATCAAATCAAATCAAATCAAATCAAATCAAATCAAATCAAATCAAATCAAATCAAATCAAATCAAATCAAATCAAATCAAATCAAATCAAATCAAATCAAATCAAATCAAATCAAATCAAATCAAATCAAATCAAATCAAATCAAATCAAATCAAATCAAATCAAATCAAATCAAATCAAATCAAATCAAATCAAATCAAATCAAATCAAATCAATCAAATCAAATCAATTCATATCAAATCAAATCAAATCAAATCAAATCAAATCAAATCAAATCAAATCAAATCAAATCAAATCAAATCAAATCAAATCAAATCAAATCAAATCAAGTCAAATCAAATCAAATCAAATCAAATCAAATCAAATCAAATCAAATCAAATCAAATCAAATCAAATCAAATCAAATCAAATCAAATCAAATCAAATCAAATCAAATCAAATCAAATCAAATCAAATCAAATCAAATCAAATCAAATCAAATCAAATCAAATCAAATCAAATCAAATCAAATCAAATCAAATCAAATCAAATCAAATCAAATCAAATCAAATCAAATCAATCAAATCAAATCAAATCAAATCAAATCAAATCAAATCAAATCAAATCAAATCAAATCAAATCAAATCAAATCAAATCAAATCAAATCAAATCAAATCAAATCAAATCAAATCAAATCAAATCAAATCAAATCAATCAAATCAAATCAAATCAAATCAAATCAAATCAAATCAAATCAAATCAAATCAAATCAATCAAATCAAATCAAATCAAATCAATCAAATCAAATCAAATCAAATCAAATCAAATCAAATCAATCAAATCAAATCAAATCAAATCAAATCAAATCAAATCAAATCAAATCAAATCAAATCAAATCAAATCAAATCAAATCAAATCAAATCAAATCAAATCAAATCAAATCAAATCAGATCAAATCAAATCAAATCAAATCAAATCAAATCAAATCAAATCAAATCAAATCAAATCAAATCAAATCAAATCAAATCAAATCAAATCAAATCAAATCAAATCAAATCAAATCAAATCAAATCAAATCAAATCAAATCAAATCAAATCAAATCAAATCAAATCAAATCAAATCAAATCAAATCAAATCAAATCAAATCAAATCAAATCAAATCAAATCAAATCAAATCAAATCAAATCAAATCAAATCAAATCAAATCAAATCAAATCAAATCAAATCAAATCAAATCAAATCAAATCAAATCAAATCAAATCAAATCAAATCAAATCAAATCAAATCAAATCAAATCAAATCAAATCAAATCAAATAAAATCAAATCAAATCAAATCAAATCAAATCAAATCAAATAAAATCAAATCAAATCAAATCAAATCAAATCAAATCAAATCAAATCAAATCAAATCAAATCAAATCAAATCAAATCAAATCAAATCAAATCAAATCAAATCAAATCAAATCAAATCAAATCAAATCAAATCAAATCAAATCAAATCAAATCAAATCAAATCAAATCAAATCAAATCAAATCAAATCAAATCAAATCAAATCAATCAAATCAAATCAAATCAAATCAAATCAAATCAAATCAAATCAAATCAAATCAAATCAAATCAATTCAAATCAAATCAAATCAAATCAAATCAAATCAAATCAAATCAAATCAAATCAAATCAAATCAAATCAAATCAAATCAAATCAAATCAAATCAAATCAAATCAAATCAAATCAAATCAAATCAAATCAAATCAAATCAAATCAAATCAAATCAAATCAAATCAAATCAAATCAAAACAAATCAAATCAAAACAAATCAAATCAAATCAAATCACATCAAATCAAATCAAATCAAATCAAATCAAATCAAATCAAATCAAATCAAATCAAATCAAATCAAATCAAATCAAATCAAATCAAATCAAATCAAATCAAATCAAATCAAATCAAAACAAATCAAATCAAATCAAATCAAATCAAATCAAATCAAATCAAATCAAATCAAATCAAATCAAATCAAATCAAATCAAATCAAATCAAATCAAATCAAATCAAATCAAATCAAATCAAATCAAATCAAATCAAATCAAATCAAAACAAATCAAATCAAATCAAATCAAATCAAATCAAATCAAATCAAATCA
The DNA here is from genome assembly GCF_016801865.2 of Culex pipiens pallens. Classification (NCBI taxonomy): domain Eukaryota; kingdom Metazoa; phylum Arthropoda; class Insecta; order Diptera; family Culicidae; genus Culex; species Culex pipiens. The sequence continues at coordinate 58,924,816 of NC_068938.1, read as the reverse complement.
AATCAAATCAAATCAAATCAAATCAAATCAAATCAAATCAAATCAAATCAAATCAAATCAAATCAAATCAAATCAAATCAATCCAAATCAAATCAAATCAATCCAAATCAAATCAAATCAAATCAAATCAAATCAATCAAATCAAATCAAATCAAATCAAATCAAATCAAATCAAATCAAATCAAATCAATCAATCAAATCAAATCAAATCAAATCAATCAAATCAAATCAAATCAAATCAAATCAATCAAATCAAATCAAATCAAATCAAATCAAATCAAATCAATCCAAATCAAATCAAATCAATCCAAATCAAATCAAATCAAATCAAATCAAATCAAATCAATCAAATCAAATCAAATCAAATCAAATCAAATCAATCAATCAAATCAAATCAAATCAAATCAAATCAAATCAAATCAAATCAAATCAAATCAAATCAAATCAAATCAAATCAAATCAAATCAAATCAAATCAAATCAAAAATCAAATCAAATCAATCAAATCAAATCAAATCAAATCAAATCAAATCAAATCAAATCAAATCAAATCAAATCAAATCAAATCAAATCAAATCAAATCAAAACAAATCAAATCAAATCAAATCAAATCAAATCAAATCAAATCAAATCAAATCAAATCAAATCAAATCAAATCAAATCAAATCAAATCAAATCAAATCAAATCAAATCAAATCAAATAAAATCAAATCAATCAATCAAATCAAATCAATCAAATCAAATCAAATCAAATCAAAAGAAATCAAATCAAATCAAATCAAATCAAATCAAATCAAATCAAATCAAATCAAATCAAATCAAATCAAATCAAATCAAATCAAATCAAATCAAATCAAATCAAATCAAATCAAATCAAATCAAATCAAATCAAATCAAATCAAATCAAATCAAATCAAATCAAATCAAATCAAATCAAATCAAATCAAATCAAATCAAATCAATTCAAATCAAATCAAATCAAATCTAATCAAATCAAATCAAATCAAATCAAATCAAATCAAATCAAATCAAATCAAATCAAATCAAATCAAATCAAATCAAATCAAATCAAATCAAATCAAATCAAATCAAATCAAATCAAATCAAATCAAATCAAATCAAATCAAATCAAATCAAATCAAATCAAATCAAATCAAATCAAATCAAATCAAATCAAATCAAATCAAATCAAATCAAATCAAATCAAATCAAATCAAATCAAATCAAATCAAATCAAATCAAATCAAATCAAATCAAATCAAATCAAATCAAATCAAATCAAATCAAATCAAATCAAATCAAATCAAATCAAATCAAATCAAATCAAATCAAATCAAATCAAATCAAATCAAATCAAATCAAATCAAATCAAATCAAATCAAATCAAATCAAATCAAATCAAATCAAATCAAATCAAATCAAATCAAATCAAATCAAATCAAATCAAATCAAATCAAATCAAATCAAATCAAATCAAATCAAATCAAATCAAATCAAATCAAATCAAATCAAATCAAATCAAATCAAATCAAATCAAATCAAATCAAATCAAATCAAATCAAATCAAATCAAATCAAATCAAATCAAATCAAATCAAATCAAATCAAATAAAATCAAATCAAATCAAATCAAATCAAATCAAATCAAATCAAATCAAAACAAAACAAATCAAATCAAATCAAATCAAATCAAATCAAATCAATCAATCAATCAAATCAAATCAAACCAAATCAAATCAATCAATCAAATCAAATCAAATCAAATCAAATCAAATCAAATCAAATCAATCCAAATCAAATCAAATCAATCAAATCAAATCAAATCAAATCAAATCAAATCAAATCAAATCAAATCAAATCAAATCAAATCAAATCAAATCAAATCAAATCAAATCAAATCAAATCAAATCAAATCAAATCAAATCAAATCAAATCAAATCAAATCAACTCAAATCAAATCAAATCAAATCAAATCAAATCAAATCAAATCAAATCAAATCAAATCAAATCAAATCAAATCAAATCAAATCAAATCAAATCAAATCAAATCAAATCAAATCAAATCAAATCAAATCAAATCAAATCAAATCAAATCAAATCAAATCAAATCAAATCAAATCAAATCAAATCAAATCAAATCAAATCAAATCAAATCAAATCAAATCAAATCAAATCAAATCAAATCAAATCAAATCAAATCAAATCAAATCAAATCAAATCAAATCAAATCAAATCAAATCAAATCAAATCAAATCAAGACGAACGTTAGCGTGAGGACGCCCCTCGAGTAGCGTGGCTCACGGATATATGAAAAAGACAAAAGTGTTCAATTTCGAACGCCTCGCCCGGAATTTTGTAGCATTATAGCCCCAGAAGCTAGCCTGAAATTTTGAGCGCATTTGGTTAATGATAAGTAGTTCCACTTATGACCTGAAGTTATTAAGAAATTCCAATAAATTTAATTTATTTATTTTAAACTTTTTAACTCTTCTTCGAGAAAGTTTTCCTATGCCCTATGATTTTTTCTCAAAATAGAGGTTTCTTATAGGTTTTGATCCGGGGAACAACTTTGTAGAACATCATAAAGTGCTAGGAATTAATCCCGGAAAGATACAGGCAAATTTTTAGAGCACGTTAAATTTGTTTTCCAAACTCCAAAAAATATCCTGTATCTTTTCGGGATCAATCCCTAGCGCTTTGCGATGTTCTACAAAGTTGTTCCCCGGATCAAAACCTATAAGAAACTTGAGAATAGGAAAATTTGATTGGGTTTTGGGAAATTTTCTCTAAGATGAGGTTAAAAGTGAAAATTTCCTATAGTAAATTTATAGAAGTTCCATACTAACTTCAGGCCAATGGTGGAAGTACTAAACCTTAACCTAATGCGCTCAAAATTTCAGGCTATGTTCTAGGGCCATATTGCTACAAAATTCCGAGCGAGGCGTTCGAAATTGAACACTTTTGTCTTTTTCATATATCCGTGAGCCACGCTACCCTCGAGGCGATGATTTGAAAATTGTTTTTTCCCTTAACAAACTATTATCGAGATTAGAGACATTAAAACCAAAATTTGCATCTCTAAAGCGATAGCGATGGTTTGCTTTGAACCAAAACTTTACCAGTACCCTAAACGGGGGTCAATCAGGATTATTGCCTACATTTTGATAGCAGGTTTTGGTGTGTTTAAAATCAGAGCATTTATTATTTTGTGTTGTTTTTTTTAACATGGTTATAGCTGCTGTCCCTATTCACCCCATTTTTTCGATGATGGGCAGTACAAGAAGTTGTATTTTTAAAATAATTCTGATGTTTTATTTTAAGTCATCAAAAAAAATTGTATTCAGTTATCAAAAATACAAACTAAAAGGAGAAACCAAGACATTATTTCTGTTTTGTCAAATACACAAAAAAGTCACATCTTAATACAAAAAGTCTGACTTTGAACTGCGCTCGTGGCTCTAATCAAGCAAAATAATACAAAAATCTTTACGACTACCGATTGCACTAAGAAGAAAAAATCGCTTGGTAGCAAGATCAACAGAATTACACAATGTTATTGATTGTAAAATCAAACTTCCACGGAGCTGTTACTCAGGCCAGAACTGATTGTGAAATTTTTTGTCTGATGGATTTTTTTACCAACCTCTACGGAAATGAGATAGTCTCGTCCCAAAAGGACCAAGAAATTCTAGACACTATCTTTATTGTTGACCGAGTACCAGCACGAGCAACGACTTTACGTTTTTTTTTTTTTTTTTCAAATGATTTTTTGTCTCACACTGTTCAAAGCAATGTCGGTAGGTTGTTGTGTAACATATTAGTCACTGTTGACTACATTATTGGACTTGTTAGACAAAAAAATTGCATATTGATAAAGCATACTATAGCGGAAGCAAACGAGACGAACTTACTTGGAAAGTCCAATTTATCAACCTTGAATTTTTTTAATCTTATGCTACATAAATTAACCTTTTTTTAGGGTGTCAAAAAAATTACAGTTAGAAATTTCCTTAACTAAAACATCTTTTTAGGAATAATTCTTTGGAATTTCAAAATTGAAACGCTATTTTAAATTTGGTGCTATTTTATTTTAATTCATTCAAAAAAAAATAAAAAGTATAAACATTTAAATAACGAGGCATTTTTTCAAAATTTCAATGAAAAAAGGGTTTTAAATGCATTTTACACCTGTCCAGTTGTTTTGCAATCATTAGTTTCCAAAATATCTAAGTAGGTATTGACGAAAAATTTTTTTGCGGTGCTGTACTTTGGAATTTTATAAAAAAAAATATAATAATTTTTTTTTAAACAATCCCAAACATGCCTAACAGGAAAAATGGAATTAAGATTGTTTACAGTTGATTAAACTTCTATTTTCATTAAAATTTTGAAGTTTTTTAAAAAAAAATATATATTTTTTTTTGCCCCCTGACCAACATTGAAGGGGGGGGGGCGACATAATTTTTAAAAAATATTCACAACAACCTTTTTTAAAATGCAAAAAAATCACAGAAATAATTGAAAATTATATGCTGAAAATAAAAAGGTTTTGTTGTTTATTTGATTAACTTGACTTCAAAATATTATTCGTCACTTGAAAATTAATAGGACCTCTTATGTTTTTATGAATGCAAAAATCCCTAGAAATAATAAAGATAAATAGCTTTGAAAAACTAAGAATGCAAATATTCAAAGAATTTTTTTTAAAATAATGTGATGAAAATTAAAAGAAATGCTTTTGTTTAAAAGAATTTACAATCTCACAGAAAAAAAAATACGCTGAAAATTTACAGAACTGTTCATATTTGAATGAACGCGAAAACTTACCCAATTTATACAACATACAGAAAAAAAATATCCGGAAATTATTCCATCCATTCCATTTAAAAAAAAAGAACTGCTGATGTTTAAAAGAATGCAAAAAATTACAGAAATGATACAACTTACACAAAAAAAAAAACAAAGAAACGCAAAAAAAAAACAAAAATTATTAAAAAAATCGTTGAATATTTAAAGAATTAATCACGTTTCAAAGAATGCAAAAACTAACAGAAATTATACAACTTACATGAAAATCAAAGGAAGCAAAAAATCACAGAAATTATTCCAAATTATATACAGTCATGCCTCGGTTTTGCACGCCTCGGTTTTGCACTGCCCCGGTTTTGCACCGTTCAGCTGCCTCGGTTTAGCACGGCCCAGTGCTTAACTGAAGCACAGAGCTTATGGGATTTTGGCTATATGGGAGACATTGGCTATAATTCTATGAATAATCATGCAAACTTCAAAAAATTATAGTGTTTTGGAATCGAGTTGATGTCAGTAATCCATTAAAATTATTATTTCATGAAAATTTTCACAAAACTACGTTTTTTCGAAAAAATACTCAAAATTTCAATTTTTACAATATGGGTATCAAACGATCGGAATTTTTTCATACATTTCGAATGTAATAACAACATTTTTAGAAAATACTCAAAATTTTCACAAAACTACGTATTTTCGAAAAAAAATACTCAAAATTTCCGTTTTTACAATATGGGTATCAAACGATCGGGATTTTTTCATACATTTCGAATGTAATAACAATAATTTTTGAAAATACTCCAAATTTTCATAAAACTACGTATTTTCGAAAAAAAATACTCAAAATTTCATTTTTTACTATATGGGTATCAAACGATCGGGATTTTTGCATACATTTCGAATGTAATAACAACATTTTTAGAAAATACTCAAAATTTTCACAAAACAACGTATTAAATACGAAAATACGTTTTTTTCGAAAATACGTAGTTTTGTGAAAATTTTGAGTATTTTCTAAAAATGTTGTTATTACATTCGAAATGTATGAAAAAATCCCGATCGTTTGATACCCACATTGTAAAAACAGAAATTTTGAGTATTTTTTTTTCGAAAATACGTAGTTTTGTGAAAATTTTGAGTATTTTCAAAAAATGTTGTTATTACATTCGAAATGTATGGAAAAATTCCGATCGTTCGATACCCATATTGTAAAAAATTAAATTTTGAGTATTTTTTTCAAAAATACGTAGTTTTGTGAAAATTTGGAGTATTTAAAAAAATATTGTTATTACATTCGAAATGTATGAAAAATCCCGATCGTTTGACACCCACATTGTAAAAACGGAAATTTTGAGTATTTTTTTTCGAAAATACGTAGTTTTGTGAAAATTTTGAGTATTTTCAAAAAAAAAAATTATAACATTCGAAATGTATGAAAAAATCCCGATCGTTTGATATCCATATTGTAAAAATTGAAATTTTGAGTATTTTTTCGAAAAAAACGTAGTTTTGTGAAAATTTGGAGTATTTTCTAAAAATGTTGTTATTACATCCAAAATGTATGAAAAAACCTGATCATTTGATACCCATATTGCAATAACAATATATTTTTGGTTTCTTTAGAGAAAAAAAATGCATTTTCGAAATACAGGAAAAATACGTATTTTTGTGAAAACTTTCATGAAATAATAATTTTAATGGATAGCTGACATCATCCCGATTCCAAAACACTATAATTTTTTGATGTTTGCATGATTTTTCGTACGATTAAAGCCAATGTCTCCCATATAGCCAAAATCCCATAAGCTCTGTGCCTCGGTTATGCACGCCTCGGTTTTGCATCCCCCATATGCGGTGCTAAACCGAGGCACGACTGTAATGAAAATTTCAAAAGAACTGCTCATGTTTGAAAGAATTCAAAAACTGACAGAAATAAAACAAATAAGTTGCTTTGAAAAGTCAAAGAATGCAAAACAAACTGAAATTACTCAAAATTATATGCTGAAAATTTAAAATTTGCTCATGTTGGAAAGAATGCAAAAACTCACAGAACTTATAAAACTCACATGAAAAACGAAAAAAAAAATGCAAAGCGAACAAAAATAATTTAAAAATGTTATGCTGGAAATTTAAAGAACTGCTCATGTTTGAAAGAATGCAAAAACTAATAGAAATAAAACAAGTAACCTGCTTTTAAAAAATAATGCAAAACCAGAAATTATGTAAAATTACATACTAAAAAACTTAACTCAATTTGGCTAAAAATGCACGTACGACAAGTTAGCACGACGGCGACGATTTACTGAAAAATAATGTAAATTTGATTTACTACAGAAAAAAAAAAAACCTTAAGTGTCGGAGGTTACAATGGCTGTTACGACGTTTTGTCTACTGATCAAAGACAAGATTATTCTTAATGAAAATTTTGGCATGAAAAAATGGCATAGATAATTTAATGGTTCATTGCAATTGTTGAACGCAACTTATCCAAATTCTCCTCCACTAAAATTCCAGGGCCGCTCCTACGGAAACCGTTCCCTTTGGCGCAAGTGCGCATGCTCAGTATTTCAATACGCGATAACTGTCAACACCGCCGTCACTCAGCGACAAGAACTCAAAAACCAAAATAAAATTCTACACTTTTATTTACATGTTCAACACACGCAAACACCCACACCCACCAACGGTGTGCGGTGTGCGATATCGGTTCGCGACAACGTGCTTTAGTATTTGGTTCTGAGTGCGAATTGGAGAACTCACTCCGCGCGCCCGATAGTGTCTCGAAACTGTCAATCGCGCAGCTGTCAGTGTCAGTTGGGGTCGTGTCGGAGGAGTGCTCGTGCGTTTTTTTGTTGTTTAGTCTGGGAGTAAACAAAAGAGATTTTTGTGCATTTTTCTGTTTCTCTTAGCAGAGAGGTGCAGTCTTAGAACTAGTGTTTAGTTTATCGCGATGAAGTTGGTCGACTAAAGTGCTGTGATTAGTGTAAAAGAGTCGTTTTAGTGCGAAGAAAGCAGTGTCCAAGTGCGTAGTGACAGCAAACTCGTCCTTGTGCTTCGTTTGTTTACGTAAGATGTGACAGTCCGTCACATGAAATGTAGGTGAAATGGGCTCTAATTAGGCCAGCAGCAGCAAGCAACCGCCAACAACAACAACAGCAAGCTCGGAAAAACAAGAAGCAAACCCCGCGAAAATAACTGTCCAGATCCGGCCCGAAGGCAGAGAGTCGTTCTGGACATGATGGCGTAATTTTTGGCAACTAAAAGGTCATTTGAAGAGTAAACATGGCCGAAAATTCCGATGGACCGGAGGTGTTTGTGTGCGGAGGTGGTTGTTGGAGATGGAGACGCCAAGTCGCGCCGTGAAAAGAATCATTTGTTTGAATTGATGTCATTCTGACACATTCTGGTTGGTGGAGAACTGTGCCACCGGAACGACGATACACAACAGTGCTTTATCAAAACAGACTTTATGGTTATTTTGATAGAGCGGAGGGAGGTTCGTGCAGTCAGGGCTGTTGTACAGATAACGGTGTACTCCTTTTTTTGGGGCCAGTTAAACAGTTTGATAGAAGGGGAAAGGTACACTGAAAGAATAAGTTTCTCGATAAATACATTTGAGTTCTGAGAAGGTAGATGATGACCAAGCTAAAATCAAACCTTACTTGAGTAAAAAAAAACAAAATATCTAACAGTCTCAGATCGGACAGGGACTGGGCTCGTTTGTGGACTTAGTTGTCAGACTTAGTTTTTTGGCTTTTCATACAAACATTCCATCTTGTTTCTGTTCAAATGTAACCAGAAGAACTTGGATGCTGATGTGCATTCTATGAACTTGACCTTCCCGTCGGTGTTTGGGATGCGTTTATGTTGCTTGCAAATTTGCTGCATTGTGAATAGATCTTAAACTTTTTTGTTAAAGAAAATCTTATTTTTGTGGAAAAGTTTATGGTTGTACTTCTAATGTGTTCAAAAATGACGGGCTTTTGTTCCCCAAAATATTTTAAAAATAAAATAAACACGAACTTGTGGATATTTATACATATATATTTTTAAAAAAATTAACTAAGGGATTCTCCGCCAACTCACACAGCAGTTGCCTGGACCCTTTTTTGATTCTCGTAGAACTTTGTCCTAAGGGGTAATTTTTGTCCCTGATCACGAATCCTTGTTCCATTTTTCTGTATTTCGTGACGAACAAGCTGTACGACCTCTTCCATTTTGGATTATTCGAAAAAGACGTGTTTTTCAATAATTTCATTCATTTTATGAGAATTGGATTGTACTTTTCGAATCTGCAATAATCCAGTAGGGTCGTGTTTTGATTTATAAAATTTTTGGTTCATTTTAAAATTTAGTTTTTTTTATAACTTTTCAGGGTTATAACAGTCCCTTTGACAGCAAATGTCCAAACCAGACTGCAAATTATTGAAAAACACTTATTTTTTCAAATGTGGGTAATTCTCTACCAACTCACACGAAAGCGGGAAAAGTTGCCCCGACCCCTCTTCGATTTGAGTGAAACTTTGTCCTTAAGGGTAACTTTTGTCCCTGATCACGAATCTGAGGTCCGTTTTTTGATATCTCGTGACGGAGGGGCGGTACGACCCCTTCCATTTTTGAACATGCGAAAAAAGAGGTGTTTTTCATTAATTTGCAACCTGAAACGGTGATGAGATAGAAATTTGGTGTCAAAGGGACTTTTATGTAAAATTGTACGCCCGAATTGATGGCGTACTCGGAATTCCGAAAAAACGTTTATTCATCGAAAAAAACACTAAAAAAGTTTTAAAAAATCTGCCATTTTCCGTTACATGACTGTAAATTTTTTGGAACATGTCATTTTAAGGGAAATTTAATGTATTTTTAGAATCTACATTGACCCAGAAGGGTCATTTTTTCATTTAAAACTAATTTTTTCATTTAAAAATTTTGTGTTTTTTCTAACTTTGCAGGGTTATTTTTTAGAGTGTAACAATGTTCTACAAAGTTGTAGAGCAGACAATTACAAAAATTTTGATATATAATTATAAGGGGTATGCTTATAAGAGTCACGAGTTATCGCGATTTAACGAAAAAAAGTTTTGAAAAAGTTACTTTTTGCGATTCTCTTTGTTTCGTCGTCCGTGTCTGTCGCGGGTGACCAATGACCATGAACGGCCATGATCAACGACGACCAACATTTTCAAAACTTCGTAAAATCGCGATAACTCGTGACTCTTATACGCAAACCCCTTATGTTTACAAATCAAAATTTTTGTTATTGTCTGCTCTACAACTTTGTAGAACATTGTTACACTCTAAAAAATAACCCTGCAAAGTTAGAAAAACACGTAATTTTAAAATGAAAAATTTGGTTCTAAATGAAAAAATTACCCTTCTTGGTCAATGTAGATTCGAAAAGTACACTTTTTATGCTGTTATTTTATCTCAATTTAAACTGAAAAATTTACATTACACCAAAAAAGTTGAAAATTACACATTTCAAGGATAAAATTACACATTTTTTCTGACATAACAGAGCTTTCCCAGATGTAATAATATCATGATTTTTTTACTGTGAGGGTTGAACCGCCCCTCCGTTACGAGATATTGAAAATTGGGCATTTGATGTCTCGTTAAACATCTCAGAAAATAAAAATAATAAAAAAAGTGTTGATCCAGCCGCACATCGTTGATGTCGAAACCTCTAAACTGCGCCCTCGTCCTGTCACGTCCGTCAGTAGTCTTGTCGTACATTACAACTAGAATCAGATCTGCCAATGAATTAGTACACTTCGACCAAATAAACACTGACGCTGTATGGATCTGACTCTAGAATAAATGCACAGTTGTGTGTTATTCATAAGTCCAAAATGTTCAATTATTCATATAAGTCCAAATATTCATTTGCGGATAACTACCTAACTTGAATTGAATACAAGATTTAAAGTAACCTATCCGAAAGCTACTCTTATCTGAAATCCCCGAAATTCTAGTACGTTTCTTTTAAAACCTGCCTGGCTTCTTTAAAAAAAAATTGATTAACAGTTCATATTTTACAAGTCGCTAATTGAAAAAGAGACGACCATTTGATCGTCAGAATTTCAGTAGATCCTCGATTCGCAACAATGGTCGATACAATCATAATCCGACAACCGTTAGTTCAACAGATCAACGAACTTAGTCCGATATAATTTCACTATTGATTGATCGAGACTCTACGGAAATTTTGACAAATCATAATGGTTTTTATGCTACTTGAATGAAAATCACCGATTCTGATAGAATTACTAAATTCACTATTACTAATTTTGTCCCTAAATAACTAAAGGCAAAGTATTAAAAGTTTATATTTATAGTTAAAATCCTAAATTCTACAAAAACTAATTTTTTAAAAACCCGCATCCTAACCTGACACCCACATTAAGATAGGGAAAAATCACATATGTAGCGGTTCATTGTACAAATGTGATATTTCCACTATCGGAGAACCTCCTTGTCTCGATGACAACTTACCGGCCATCGATTAAGCCCTGAGACTGCGCCAAAGTGGGTTCTCGCAGCATGAAGTGGTGTCCATGTGTAAAAATGGAAGTTTCAGCAATATACTGAACACAATATACTGAACACAATATACTGAAGTTTGACCGATTTCGTAGAGATGTGGTGCAGATGTAATATTGCCATCATCATATATTTCAAAAAACAATGCTGCAAAAGTTTAAGTCTTTTTTTTTCACTCTCCCAAATTTTAAATGCCGCTAATTTCCTGCTGTTGAACCATGAATATTTTATTTCAATGCTTCCAACCTCCTGTCAGCTTGGTCCCATAACCCTAACAGCCAATCAATCATATCACCCACGATTGATCATGTTTGAGCGTGCAAATGAACCGTAACACACCTAATCAAGGGAAAACATTCTGCCTCCCTGACTAGTAACCCTTATCTTCCTGTCACTGCCAGTTGTGTGTGCACCAGCTCACCTTTTGGATAGCTCTCTCCAGCTCTGGTATCACTATCGTATCGCACCGACTGCCGTATGTTGTCTCTCCAAACAGCGTTTGCGGTTGCCGAGTGCAGTGTCTGTCGCCATGCAACAACAACAGCGCATCTGTAGTGTGCTTATTTGCTGCAACAATTTAACGTCAAGCATCTCGTCTGTTTGTGCTAGTGTATAGAACGGCAAACATGCCCCTTCACAGATTACCAGACTGAGATTCTTTAAAAATTTGACAAACAGCAATTTAACGGTCAATTTGAACGACATCGCAAACTCACCACAGAAATTTGAAACGCGCCACAGATTATTTACTCTGTATGTCTGTGATTTCCAGCTCCGTGATACTCATGTTGCAGTAGTAAAGAGGCTTCAAACGCACATCACCCACAGATGCAGCACTTGAAGTCTAAGCGTTTGTGTGTGGGTGAACGTCAAAAAGTGCATCTGTTTGAGGGGAAGAAATTACAAGCACGTGTTACCAACAGTGCGGAGTAAAAGATTGTGACTATAAAAATAATAATTTTGATTTAAATATGAGCGAGAATTTGAACTGAATTCAAAATATTAAGAAATAAATTGAAACTTTTTCTCGAACTAACGTGAATAAAACAAGAGCTGCAATCTGTCCTGTACGCTTGTGTTTGTGATATGAATGCAGTTGAACTGCACACCGCAATGTGTCCAGCAGATTGGCCGCACTGGGAACTATGTTTGCATTAATTTATGCCCGCATACAGCCAGCACCGAGTGCGATGATTTTGACTTGACAACCGGGACTGAGATTTGACTCTGGTTGTTTGCTCGAGTGGATAAGCTAAGCGGCGCTATTTGCATTTAATTTAGGATTTATTTTTTTAGGTTTACCTTGAATATTGTTTTCACTTTTCAGTTAATAACATACCTTGAAATCTATTTAAGCTTGAGGTAATCTAATTGCAACAGGACATTAGATGGATATTTTTCAAACTGAAGAGAACACACAAAAATCGCACAGAACAAATCAAGATGTCCCAACTAAACTTAGATTTTCAAGCCCAATTTTCAAAAATTTTAAGCAGATGGTATCACACAATGTTGTATTCATTATTACAATTAGGCCGTTGCAAATATTTTTTGAAGTTTATGTCCCTCGGCTCTGACCAAAGTCGAGGGGGGGGGGGGGGGCAAAAAATAAAAAAAATATAAAAATTGAATTTATAGGCCTAGGTTCAAACATTTGGATGAAAAGACTGTTTTAAAATGCATTTTATAGGCGTACAGTTGCTTTCCAACCATTAGTTTTGAAAATATGGAGGTATCGACAGAATTTTTTTTATTCGCAAAAAAAAAAAATTTTCGTGGGACTGTACATTGGTATTTCATAAACTTCAAATTGTTTTTAAAGGAGTTCAAACATGCTAAATATGATTATAAACGCGGGAAAATGCATTTTAAGTGGTTTTCAGTTGATTAAACTTTAATTGTCATAAAAATTTTGATGTTTTTTGAAAACATTTTTTTTTTGCCTCCTGATAATTCAGGTCACTTTTGAAGGGGGGGGGGGGGGGGGGTTACAAAAACTTTGAAAAATATTTGCAACGGCCTTATTAAATACCAATAATTTGCAAAATATCGAAGAACAGATGAGTTCCAAAAATTGTTTGTTTTACCAATCTGTGCTACACATTTTTTTTGTAAAATATTAAATTTTGTTTGCAAGATAACGTATTTTTTGAAAAAAAAATCTTATTTTCATGATTTTCAATATTGGTAGGTATCGAGCGACGTAAAATTGTATATGCATTTTGGCTTTATTCATGGTTTTTTTTTTTTTTTTTTTTTTTTTTTTTTTTTTTCTGGGGGAGAGCCTCTACTGTTGGCGTGGTAGGTTGGCCTAAACGGTTCGCGAATTCAAAATGCGTTTTTTATTGTGAAATGTAAATGTTAATATGGCAAAAAGTGTTTAAATCGTCGCGTGTGTTCATTTTCCTTGTGAAAAAGTTGGAGTTTAGTGGATTTCCCAAGAATACTGGGAGAAATTCGTGAAATAAATTTGTTTTCCAAGCGTCTCCAAGATGACAGCTTGATTTTGAAGTGGCAGCAGAAACAGAAGACGTGTGCCAGTATTGGTGATGGTTCATCGTGCTGGGAAGCACACGATAGTATTAGTGCGACCGCTTGGTTGTGGGAGAGGGAGGGGAATTCGAGAGAAAATTTATGCTGTTCTCTTTTGGTGTGTGTTGCAAGCTTGCCGGTGACGCTATGTTTATGGGTTGCTGCGATGAGAACAGCCTGGCAGCATAAAAAAATGGGTGCGGAAGAGAGCACTGTAGAGACCTGAAAGCTAGAGCTAGAGCGAGATATTTGTCCAGTCTGATCAGTCTGATGAGCATCGGTGTGTTGGCAAGAAAGAGAAAGCAGTTTTAGCGTTTGCTTTGATGCAAAGATGACTGAAGTGAGAAAGAAAATTTTGTTTTATTTGTTTTGATCGGTTTAAAAAAAATTTGAAGGCAAACAGCAAAATCTAAAAAATGGCTGCTGTTTTTGTAGCTTGGCTGTTGTGTGTATTCTTTATTTTGAGTTTTTGTACCTCAATGAAAAGAAAGTTGTGCTAAGCCATTTTAGTTCGAAATAGTGAAATTATGGTGAAACTCAACTCGTTCCTGGAAATGAAGAATTCGAGGAAAAGTTAGAAAAATTGTGTTGTGTAAAAGTTACATGAAGAAAACTTTTTATAATAGAGTGTGCGACATGCTCCACTCACTGCACAGCTTTGTTTTTGTTAATAATCGTAGTGATTTTTGTATTACTGAAATTTGGTTGTTGAAGATGACACACCGCAAGATCGTGTCCGCAGCTGCCAAGGCAAACTTTCCAGAATACACTCGCCAGGATATGTGTCGGATCGGCAAGAGGAAGATCAAGCTGTCCGTGATTTGCGACACGCAGCTGGCCGTCCGGATCCGTACGACTAAAAGTAGCTGGCAACGTCCGGATGTTTAGAAGCAGCCGATAAAGAAGGCTACCGGGATTCCAGAAACTTGGTGAGATCTATCCAAACTGAAACTGTAAAATTCTGCCTGCTTATCAACAACCACTAAATACGCGCTGATCTCATTTTTGCCTTATGGGATTGGAAGTCTAAAGATAGGTCGAGGACTCTTCTGGTTCTTGGTCTATGTTTGGGCGGGGCCAGACAATGCCCAATGACCTCGGAATTGGACCGCAAGGAGCTCTGTCATTCTGAAACGGGTCATTGGAAGCAGCGCGAGGGCTGTCACCACCTAATACCCGGGACTGAGATAACATGTATCAGCATAACCCAAGACTGATACAAATTATACTTTCCCATAATTTCGCTGCCGGCCAGCGGGTATTGGATTGGACCACACACACACATTCATGGTTTTTTTTTTTTCTTAAAAAACTTATATTTTCTCAAAATATTTTAAATTTCTTTGTAGTATCAAAAATTTGCAATATTAGTATCAAACGAAGTGAAATAAGGTATTTAATAACGCTATTTTTTTTAAATACTGAAATTTTCATAATTTGCTACATGGGTATCAGACAAAGCTTAGATTTGCAGACATTTTCACTTTATAAGAGTTTTTTTTTTTTTTGTAAAATACCTAGGCTGATGCAAATATTTATCAAAGTTTTTCTCCCTCGGCTCTAAGGTTAGGGCTAGGGTCGAGGGGAGTGGGGGGCAAAAAAATAAAAAAATAAAAATATTGCAATAACAAGCCACACCATTTGAATGATTTTTTTTAAACTTTTTGCGGTACTGTACATTGCAAATTATCAAAAATTGAAAAGATTTTTGAAAGCCAAACATTCAATTGATTCCATCTTATTGAACTATCAGAGCATCGTAAAAAAAAACTTAAAATATTTATTGTCATTTTGAAGGTTTTTGAAAAAATATTTTTTTGCCCCCTGATTTTTCAAACCGACTTCGATGGGTCGAGGGGGGGGGGGGAAGAGGTGACAAAAACGTTAATTAAAATTTGTACCAGCCCTAATTATTCACAAAATACTGTTGTTTTTTTCTTCAAAAATACTCAAATTTTCATAATTTTCAGTAAAGCTAACATACAAATGAAAATGTTGTGTGCATTTTCACTTAATTCAAATATGTACCAAAATTTTCACAAAAAATTACTGTTTTTTATTTAAAAAAGAATTTTTAAAAATACGAATTGAAATTCTGAATTTATTTTCGCTTTTTTTTTAATTCTCATTTTAACCTCACGAGATTTTTTTAATAGCTTAACTAAAATTTCCACAAAATACTATATTTTTTTCGAAAATGCTCAAATTTTCATAGGTTTGTAGTCATTTTCACTTTATTACAGTTTTTTTTTGTAAAATACTCTAATGTTTACAGAATACTGTATTTCTTCAAAAATACTAAAATTTTCATAATTTGCAGTATAGCTAACAAACGAATCAAAACTTTGTATGCATTTTCACATTATAAAAACAAAATTCTTCAAATATGTATCAAATTCTTACAAGAAAAACTATTTTTCATTAAAAATAGACTAATGCTCTGGTTGATGTGCACCGTTAAGTACTAAAATTTTTACAAAAAAAAAATTATCAAAAAAAACTCAAGTTTTCTTAGTCCGCAAAATTTGCATAATTTTCGTTTTATTGTTTTTTTGTTAATACGAAATACACAGCTAAAAAAGTAGTAATCCAGCGGCGTGTAAAAGGCCTGGGTGTAAAATAAATATTGCATTATTTTATGCAATTTTATGTGATTTTACACCCTGAAATATGTAGCCCATCAGTATGGGAAACCTACTTGACCGAAATGTCAAGCTCATATATGCGTTTATCCTTACAGCTTTTCATCGGTCTGATGGCCGAGTGGGCTAAGCGCCAGTCCGTACTGTTGGTGCTGGGTTTAAATCCCGTCGGTTGCAACTTTTTTTTGTGTTTGCATAAATTGTACATGCAGTGTGTAATATTAAGTGTTTATTTTGACGGAGGTGATGTGCATGCTTTTGCATGTGATTTTACCATCGGATTTTTTGCTGTGTACTCAAATATATACAAAATACAGTTTTTTTTTCAAAAATACTCAAATTTTCATAATTTGCTGAAATTTGTATGACCCAATCTCACCCCTCAGACCCAATGTCACCCCTGATAACGGTATAGCTAACAAACGAATGAAAACTTTATAATGTTAAAATGCAAACCAAATTGTGATTCGTTTGATACTCATATTGCAAATTATGACAATTTGAGTATTTTCAACAATTCAACAATTCCTTCAAACCCATCAAACAATGATTTAAGTAGAAAGCTTTTTCACAACCAAAAATCTAGAGAGAATCCTATAAACCTTTGTGTTTCATATCTTTATAGGTGTTATTCAAAAAAAAGAACCCTAGAATTTTTTTTTCACTAATATCAAACCATTAAAATCACATTTAAATTTATGGATATGGTTTACGATTGATTTACGTGACAACTGTTTTTCATAAAATTCATAAACGTCATTATTGAATGGCGTTTTTCAATTTTGTTACAATCATAAAAATACTTGATTTTCTATAATTTGCAATGGTGATGATTTGGAAATTCGGTGTCAAAGGAACTTAATTGTTAAATCGGACGACAGAATTTTGAAAAATCGTATTTTTTATTTAAAAAAAAATGCTGAAATGCCATTATTCAACAATATCAAAAATGAACTGAAGGATCAGGGACCATAATTTTTCCTTATGACAAAGTTTCAAGCAAATCGAGGACGAGTTTGGTAAACTTTTTCTGATTTCGGGTGAGTTGGCAGAAAATAACTTGTTTTTAATGGTTTTACACCTGACACTTTGCACACAGATTGCTAAGTTAAAAAAATAATAATAACTAAACCTATTTAACATAAATATATCTTTGAGAACTATCGTCAAATAGACCCCCACCCAAATTAATCATTCTCACACCCTCTCTCTCTATCTCGTCAGCCATTGACGTCCCACGGCCCAAACTAGGACAATGTGTGGCGCTCTCGGTTGGTTTAGTTTGGTATCACCGAGCAAACAATTTCTCTTTCGAAGCATTCACACACAAACACACACGGGGGGAGAAACGCCTTGACAAAAATTTACATTGAATGCCGAGTGTTGAGCGCCAAGCGCCAGGGCCCAGACCAGACCCAATCGATGGCCACCGACTGCCGACTGTTGACTGTGTGTGATTTTTTTTTATTTCAGAAGACTTTGGTGTTGGATGGCTCATTTTGAGGGCAAATCGTACTTTTTATAGGGTAAATGGAGAAATATTTGAATTTTTATATTAAAGCAAAAAAGGATAAAATTTAAGCATAATTTTCTTATATTTAAAACAAATGAATAAAAACTATGCCAACAATAGGACAATAACCCTACTGCTTTAAAACAGATTTCGACGTCATTCCGCGGGGCCGGTTCCGCACGTGGAAGGGAAATAAATGAATAAAGTAAATCCAGCCAACCCGAAGCGGATAAAGCTTTTGGGGACAAGCACTTTTGCGTATTTTTTTCTTCTTCTTCTCTCTGAGAGTGTCTTTGTGAGTTTGTGGGCTCAGTCGTTCATAACTGATAGTTTTTTTTTTGTGCGTGTACTTTTGCATTATTTATGGGATTCAAGTTTGGTTTGATTTTACCCAGAGAGTGCTTTATTTTGACTGAATTCAAAATTGCAAAATTGGGCTCTTTTTGTTTAAGCTTTTGGATTTTTAAAAAGTTTGTATTATTTTTTTACAAAACATTTAAATTTTATGGGAAAAGCATTCTTTTTTAAAATGAGAAATAATTAAAAAAAAAACAAAATAATAGATCTTTACACCGTATTTTGTTTATGCATATTTTAATTCCAAAGAAACCATTTAACATAAATATTTTTTTTTTCATGCAAGGCCTCATACAATTTATGATCACATTTTTTTAACAGTCTTAATTATTACCTACAACTTTGTCGAAGATACCAAATCGATCAGAAAATTTCTTTTCAAGACACAGATTTTTGAATATTCACATATCCATTTTGTATTGCTGTACCGCACAATGTGTTACTTTTACTTAAAAAAATGGAATTTTGTGTTAGAGTTTAGGGTGATTTATGTTATGATACTGGAAACAATCATTTTTGGAAAAAAATTGATTTTTGAAAAAAACAATTATAAAGTTTTGTGAAACAAAATTCGAAAAATGAATTTCCGATGCAAAATCAAATTTGCATTCGAAAATGATTTTATACATTTTTTGAATAAATGCACCAGTTTTACTATAGCAAAAAAAAATAGTTGGACATTTTTTGGATTCATTCGGCATCTTAAAATTGTGTTTTATTCTAAGCTTTCAAAAAATATTATTAGCATGGGTGATTTTTTTCATAAAATATATTTAAAATAGAAAATCGGCAAACATCTAATTCCTTCTAAGGATACATATTTTCGAACATTTTGTATGACCTATTTGTATGACCAGCCCTAATTTTTTTTGTTGAAGTTTTGAGGGTAAAAACCCCTGATGCAAAGTGACTTATTTTGACATTGACAAAGTTTCATCCAAATAAAAAAAGAGAAGTCGATTTGCGAAAACGAAAAATTGTACAATTTTAATTGTAATTGTAATTGTAATTGTAATTGTAATTGTAATTGTAATTCTAATTGTAATTGTAATTGTAATTGTAATTGTAATTGTAATTGTAATTGTAATTATAATTGTAAGGACACAACATTGGAAATCTCGAAAACTTTGCAACAACTCATTCGTGATGGGAAAATTACATCGCATCAATTAATTCAGGTCACAATCACGACTCCCTGTAGAGACGACTCCGTTGACTGCACAAAGCAAGGACACTCCAGACGACCGACGACGAAACTAGTTCATCTCTCGGCCCAGCAAGTCCTGTCCTACACTGCAAGTTGGTCAACCGATACATAACAGCCAAGAGTTGTCCATCGGCGCGCAAGGATCATGTCCTGCTGCGAGCTTTTTTTTTTTTTTTTTTTTGAATTAAATACACTTTATTGAATCTTTCTTATAATAATTACATTTGGTTTACATAATAAGTGGTCAGCTGTGGCTCTTCAGCTTTAGTTTGCTTTTCGTGATTTAAACACTGTTCATTTTCTTAACGTTAAAAGTATATGATTTATCATTTTTGTAACACTAGGTACAACGAGGAAAAAAAAAATTAAGAAAACATAACCTAACTTAAAACTAACTTAATCTTACCATAAACTAAACCAATCCTTGAATCAAGGGGTATTCAGATATAGCACATTTTTCCCTGAATTTCAAACATTTTTCTTGAATCTTCTGATCCAACATTTTTACTTCTGCTAATTCATGAACCTCACTTGATCTTGTCCAGCCAGGAACATTCAAAACCATTTTGAGTACCTTGTTTTGGACACGCTGGAGCTTCAATTTATGAGTTCTAGCGCAACACTCCCAAACAGGTACTGCATACTCAATAACGGGGTAAATTATTTGTTTGTAAACTGCTAGCTTATTTTTCAAAGATAGCTTTGATTTTCTATTAATTAAAGGATACAAACACCTGATGAGAATGCTGCACTTGTTCAATATTTTATCTACATGCTGCCGAAACAATAGTTTCGAGTCAAGTATGAGACCTAAATAGACAACTTCCTTTGACCAGGGTATTGAAACATCATTCATTTTAATCAAAACATCATCCTTTGGGACAAATCGGGCCGATTTGGAAAGTGGAAAAATGATGGTTTGAGTTTTGGCTGCATTTATGCGAATTTTCCAGTCGTCAAAGTATTCGGAAAGAACGTCAAGACCCTTCTGAAGACGGCCAACTAAATATCTGGTTATTTTACCCTTATAAATAACGGCAGTGTCATCAGCAAAAAGTGACAACACACCACTACCAGGAAGAGTAGGCAAATCAGATGTAAAAATATTGTACAGAAGTGGGCCAAGAATACTTCCTTGGGGAACCCCAGCATCAATGTTGAATAATCCAGAAGCAATCCCATTCAGAAAAACCCTGAACGATCTCTCCGAAAGATAGTGCTGGATAATTTTGATAAGATACATTGGAAAACCGTATAAATACAGTTTATGTATCAAACCATCATGCCAAACATTGTCAAATGCCTTCTCAACATCCAACAAAGCCATAGCAGTTGATTTAGACTCAAGCTTGTTCTGCTTGATGATTTTAGTTACTCTCGTAAGCTGATGAGCAGTATTATGCCCCTTTCGGAAGCCAAACTGCTCATTCAAAATTATATTATTATCGTTGGTAAAATCCAAAAGCCTTGAATAGATGACCTTCTCAAAGAGTTTGGACAAACTACTCAAAAGACTAATGGGACGATAACTTGTTGGCGATGTTGGATCTTTTTGAGGCTTCAAAATTGGTATGACTTTGCCCAGTTTCCAATTGGTGGGGAAGTAACCAAGTTGCAAACATTTATTGAAAATATTGGCTAGATGTTGAAAGAACTGATCACTCTGTTTTTTCAACACTAGATTAAAAATGTTATCAAAGCCTGGAGCTTTCATATTTTTCATTTGTTTAACTGCAACTTTGACTTCCTCACCAGAAACATGGGAATCTGCAGGAAATTCAAAGGTAGAGTCATTGATTGTTGAAATACTATTGGCAACTGATGTTTCTTTACGGCTGGTCATAGAAGCGCCAAGATTATGTGAACTAACAAAATGAAGCCCAAGTGCATTTGCCTTTTCCTCGGATGTAATCAAAGGAGAATCCTCAACAATAAGAGGAGGAATAGGCTTTGGTTTGTTTTTAAGAACTTTTGAAAGTTTCCAAAATGGTTTTGAATAATTCCCAAGCTGGCTTACATGTTTTGAAAATTCTTGATTTCTGATATTGTCAAGTCGGTCTTGTATGATTTTGTTCAAATTGTTCACTGAAATCTTTTTGTCATAGTCCCCAGTCCGTTGATATTGTCTCCTATAAACATTCCTAAGTCTAATCAAGTGTTTAGTATCTACGTCAATATCAGTTACCTTAAAATTAACAGGAACCTCCCGAACGTTGGCAGCCTCTGCTTGGTTGATAGCCTGCTGGATCACCTCCAGCGAACGATCAATATCAGCAGAAGTTTCCGGGTGTTGATCATAGTCGATGTTGCTGTCTACCACTTGCTGAAACTGCTGCCAGTCAACGTTGTGGTAATCTTTCCGGGTTGGTTGCCGCTGCGGAGTAACGGAAGCTCCAACCTCCACAACCACCGGATAGTGATCAGAACTCAACTCTTCAAACACCTCAGGATGAGCCACGTTCTCAGCCATATTGGTAATGAAGAAGTCGATGATTGAGTGATTCCCAGACCGAGCCACCCTCGTTGGACGATCCGGACTCACAACGTTGTAGTATCCGTTTTGCAGATCGTTGTGCAGAATCACTCCGTTCCGATTCCTCCTGCTGTTGCCCCAAACTTCATGCTTCGCGTTGAGGTCACCAGCGATGATGTACTTTGCGCTCCGCCGTGTCAGCTTCTGGATATCGCTCTTCAGTTTTGCTGCTGAACCATCTCTGGCATTCACCTGACGTGGGCAGTATGCAGCAATGAAGAGTACTGGGCCAACCGAAGTGGGAATTTCCACACCAACGGCCTCGATGATGTCCAGCTTGAAGTGTGGCAGCCGGCGTGGCTTGAGATCACGATGAACAGCGACAAGCACACCTCCTCCTCCAGTGGTGGTCCTATCGAGCTGCGTCGCGATCTTGTAGTTTTGCAGATAAACTTTTTCACCGGGCTTCAGATGAGTTTCCGTGATGGCAGCTACGTCGATCTCCTTCTCGCGAAGAAAATCCACCAGCTCTAAATTCTTCCTCCTAATGGAGCAAGCGTTCCAATTCAGCAGCTTGAGAGACCTACGATCCATACTGGATGACGAACGAGGTCAGCACTTCAATCTGCTGGGTCTTGGTTTTGCATCCACGCAGTGCAGCGGACATCTGTTGAAAAATATTGAGAAGTTCGGTTGAGGTGTAAAGATCATTACCATTTTCCTCAACTGCTGGTTCTTGGGTTGGTCTTGGCTCCTGGCTGAAGCCCGGTGGTGACGGTCTCGACTCCTGGCTGGAACCCGGCCGCGGTTGATTCATCTCAGCTCTCTTCCTGGGATCCAACGGCAACGGTGCCAAGTTCGGGACCTGGCGTCGCGGTTGAAGAGGTGGAAAGTTTTGCTCCACCAGGGCTGGAGGAGTTCTACGACGCTGAGGCTGATTCTTCGTCGATGCTTGCTGCCGAATTTTCACGAACTCAGCTCTCTTGGGGCACTTTCGGTCGGTTGACGAGTGCTCACCGTTGCAGTTGAGGCACTTCACCAGCGAATCTTGGATGCACTGGGATGTGATGTGCGCATCGGTACCACATTTGGCGCAACGACGCTTCAGGTGGCAGTTCTTGCCTCCGTGCCCGAAACCCAGGCAGTTGAAGCATTGTGTGACGTCACGGTGCACTGGTCGGTATCGCTCCCACGACACGATAATGTTGAAAACCGCTCGGATTGCCTTCAGCTCAGGAAGCGTCGTCGATCCCTTAGCCAAATGCAGCAGGTAGAGCTGGTCACGGTACTTGATGTCTTTGTTGCGTCGGCTCATTTTGTGCACGGCCAACACATCCAGTTTCAAAACTTTCAGCTCGGCAGCTAATTCCTCCACTGGCATGTCGTACAGACCTCTGACGACGATTTTGTACGGCTTATCCATGGCGACATCATGGGTAAAGTACTCCGCCTCGTTTTCGGTCAAGTATTCCTTGACCAGTTGATAGTGCTGCCTGGATTGCACCAGCACTTTAAATCCGTCCTGACACAGACGAATGTTGCCTTGGACTTTCCCAGACTTGATGAGTTCAACCAGCCCCGCTCGAAAGTCGATCGTTGCTGCTGATTGCCGCACATAAAAAGGAGGCAGTTTCTCCTTTCGCTGTTTCACTTCATTCTCCTTTGCTTCCGCTACCTGGTCCTCGTCAGGCAGTCCAGCGAACTTGTTGTTCTTCAATAGCTGCTCCTCGTGCGACGAAGAGTTCTCCTCCTCCTCATCCATCGGTACAGTACCGTCGCTCTTTTTCGTCTTTTTGCTGTTCGATGTCACTTCCAAAAGCACCTTCCTTTTGGAAATTCCCGGTTTTTGGCCATCAGTTGAGGCCTCAACCTTCCTTTTGGAAATTCCCACTTTTTTGCCTGCTTGAGCCGCAGGTAGGGCAATATTGCCGGCGTTTTGCGCCGGGACGCGACGAGTCATGTTGATTCAGACAACCTTCACCAACGAATGCTCGGATAACAATGATGCTGCGAGCTTTATGACCACCAACTCTCCCAAGACCTGTCTGCCGCAGATTTCAGTGTGCGTGACTGTGTTTAAACCCATTATCAGCTGCAGGCTGGACGGTTGGGCATCGGCCCAAGGGTTGGAATATTTCTGACGCATACAAATACCAAATAATAACGAGATGATTATTCCAGCCGGTATGTCTGTCTCTGTCTCTTTTTGTCGTGGTCGTGGTGAATGTCTCGGATGTTTTGTGAATTGTGGCGGCTGCTGCCGCTGCAGTGTTATCAAAAACAGCAAAAACAAGATTCCATCGAAACAGGTCGTTGAAGGAGAGCACATCTTATGATAAAAAACTTTTGTCGATTTTATTTGAAGAAATTCAAATCTAACAATTGGGCTTTTAAAGTATACAGGATAATTTCGTTTTTCAGAGGCTGTAACTGAGCAACCGTCAGTGAAACCTGTAACGTTTTTTGAACAAATTGAATCGTTAGATTTTTTTTCTATTTTTGACAATAAAACGGCTTTTATCAAGATTTTTTTTTGTCTGAAACAGTTTTTCAAAGCATAAGATTATTATTTTTTTATCTGTATCAGTATATTCTCAGAAATTTGCTTTCCAATCATCAGGCCGATACAGATATTTTTCGTTGTCATCCCTCCACAAAGCAATTTCAAATCTGCTCGATCAAAGGGCAGTTTTTTTACAATAACTTCGAAATTTTAAGTGGAATTGATATGCAATCATCCTAAAATTATTTAAAACCCATTTTAAGCATTTTTGGTGAAATTTTGATGCACAGTATTACAAAAAAAAATACATAAGAAGTGTTGTTTCACTAAAAAAAAATTGTTTTTTTGAAAACTTGAGATTGTAAGACAACTGTACAGGTCATGTTGAACGTATGGTTTTAAATATTTTTTTAATAAATATTTTTAGTCTTTTTTTGACTTTAGTTAGTGTCAAGGAACATAACATTCTTGACCTTCATATTTCAATGGCTTACTACTCATTTAAAAAAATCTTGGTAATATTACATTTAAGCATCACTACATCTTTTATGTGAGATTTTTTTTTTGAAATTTTCCCTCTTAAACTGTTTAAATTTGCCAGTATTCTGTTGTAATGCTACTTTTTTTAGTCTTAATTAAGGATAGGTTAAATTTTTCCAATAAATACACCTTCTAAATTTTACCTTATATTTGGAATAAAATTGTTTGAATGAATCTTTTTTTTTTCATCAAGGCATACAGTTTTTTTTTCAAAGTTTTTTATCACTAGACGGAAAAAAAACATAATAAAATTAAATAAATGTTTTGAAAAAAGTGATAAAAAAAGAAAGGTTTACAAAATACATTAAAAAAACCTTAAGGAGTAATCATAATTTCTCTGAAATTTAAAAAATAAAAATTACCAAAAACACTTAATAATTATCCAAATATATTTCAAATTTTTTTTATAAGAATTCTGTATTATTCTAAATTAATTATGTTCAGAATCAGTTTTTATGTTAAAAATTTACACCAGAAAACAAAATTGCCTATTTCGTAAACATGTGAAATATATTTTCAAAAACATGGATTGTTTGCTACAAATTTAAAGAATAATCTTTAATTTAAATTTATTAAAACAGACATTTTTTAAAGAATGAGTAAGCAAGGTTGCCAAACAAAAAATCATTTAAAATTAAAAATATAATTTTGCTCGATAAAAGGATTTACAAATGCTAGCAAATTCATCCAAAAATCTAAAATAGAGTTCGTTGCATCGTTGCATTTTTATTTCTTATATTTTCTTTCGGTTCTCAGAATCTGTCTCTGCGGTTAATGCAACGCAGTAGGCCTGGCCGCTTTAATTCTTGTAATACATGTTCGGGGTTGCTCGGATGTATGTTAATATTGACAAGAAAGGACTTGGGGCGTAATCTAACCAAAAGTTCTTCCAGGATGCTTTCTTCGGACTGGCTGCGCTTGTGTTCGAGTAGATTAGATTAGATAAGATTATATTTTCTTTCGGTTTGAAATCTTTTTTTTTAAATATCCAATAACTTTAAAATTAACTTTACTCAGTTAAAAAACCATAATAATATAAATCATCTGGGAATGAGTGAATTCTTTATGTCGAAAAAAAAATGAAATTTTACCTCCAAAAATATTTAAATCTACCACTATTTTAGCCTTTTTATAATTTTTCTGTCAAAATTGAAATGACATCATTAAAGAGGTAATATTACACCTACAAATGTTTCACTTTTCAAATTAACACAATATTAAGGAACTGCAAAATTCTATAAGGTTATATAAAAAATACGAAATTATGAATTGAGTATTTACAAATATTTTTTTAAATTTAATTGAATGAATATCAAAGCGAATATTTTTCAAGAAATCAGGATGCAACAATATACATTTTTTATCTAATAGTTTTTCGTACAAAAAATTATCTAACTCAAGTTTCTATATAACATATGATTGTAAAACAAGAGCAATCAGGAAGAAATTAAACCTGATAAATAATTTTTATTTAATTTATATAAAAATAAATCAAATAATTTTTTTTTTCATTTCTTTGTTATTCTTGTTTTGGAATTAAAGTGTATAAATCTTATTGATTTTTTTAACCTTATTCCTAATTAAAATGTTTTTTTTTTCAACATTTATTGAACATTTTTCCGGCCCGTGCTTCAGATAAATCAGATCAGGTCAAAAGGTTGAGCAATCCTGATTTACAACATCATACATTTTATTCATAGTTTTTGTTCTTCGGTTTTGGTCAAGTTGGAGGGGTTCACAACTACGAAAAACCTTATATCAAATATTAAGCCTTAATTTTAAATTTGATTGAAAAGATGTAGGTGGTTAATGTTATAGACATGCTCAGTATTACAACGAACATTATTGTTAGATATAAAAAAATCTGCAGAAGCTAAATCTGTTTATCTGAATGGTTATGTGTTATGTAAGATAATTATTCAGAAATTCAAACAAGTTAAAAAAATAATTTCCACATTTGTATAATCAACTCCAGAGAACACCCAAAAGACGTGCACGAAAAAAAAACGAACCTCCCATCACCAACCAAAAACAAACCAACAAAAATAGGAACAACCTCAGCAGCAGTACTGACTGCGACGGCCTTTTCGCTTTTGTTTGGCACAAACAAGAAGTGTGTAAGGCAAGAGAGTAAAAAAAAGCACACACAAATTTTCCTCCTGCTTCTCCTCCGCGTCTTGTTCCTCAACCAGCCAGTTGAGCCAGAGTCTGCGAGGCTGCTGCTGCTGAGCCGGCTAAGAAGCGCGAGAGTGTGAGAGAGGAGGAACAACAACACGCGCGCCGCCAACTACGACGACGACGACGGCGAGCTCGAAATATTCATCCATAAACTGTCGATGGACATGCTCGGAGCGCTCGTCGCAGTTGTTCAGCGGCGTTGGTCGAATACGGACGCGGCGAGTGAAAGTGAAATCGCGGCGACGACGACGAGTTTTGCTCAATAAAAATTTCGGACGGCGAGCTGGTTTCGAACTCGAAACTCGTGGCTTGTGACTTGTTTTCGCGGTGTCTCTGCGTGAATTTTTGCTGTTGTTGTTGTTGTTGTTGCTGGTTGTTAAACTGGTTTTTAACTCACATACACCGTATTTTTCGTGAACTGTTTTGTGCTGAAACTGTGAGTCCGTGTGTACTTTCAGCTGTTGATGCCCTGGCCACTGCTCGAAAAGTACCCTTACCCGAATCGCGACCACCGCGTCGTCGTCGACTTCCAGCACGTGAAGAACCGGCCAGTTCTCCCCAATGTTGTCGAAAGGCATTAGAAATCAGTACTTTGCAACGATATGTGGTAAGTAGCCTTAAGTTAAGTAAACCGATAAACAAAACAAACAAACAGAAAATCTCGCTTATTTTCCCTCTCGATACTCGCTAATTATCACCGATGAGAGCACCCCGCAAATCGCACACTTTACGTGAGCGAAGTTCTGACGGTTCGCGAAAACAGAAAAAAAGAGAGAGGCAAAGTCACACGAGAACAACACAGCTTGAAAAAAGAGAGAGGGTGGACGGGTCTAGGCTAAAATCCAAAAAGTGCACCCACCACGGTAGACAAGATATCGCCTCTAAGGCTAGAAGAGAGCGCGTGCAGCACGAGCAAGCGAGCGTGCGTGTGGGTTTTTTTGAGCGAGCGTGAGTGAGCGTGAGCAAACGAGCCCACGCACTGTGACGACGTCTGACCAAAACAGAGACGATTTCGGACGGGCCAGAGTTGCCAAGGGTAGGGTCGAGATTTGCAGGTTTTTGGAACTTTGTGACGATAATTGTTCAAAATTTTTTGATCACAATAAATTTCTTAAAAACTTAAAACAAGAGGACCCAGCATTCGATTCTTTCACCAAATTTGACCAAAAATCTGATTTCGGTCAGCAACAACTCTGAAAAATGTATCGTCAATATACTACAGTCTAGGCTCGATTATCCGAAGTTTACATTCTCCGAAGGTTTGTATTAGACTTCGGATAATCCAATCATGAAAAAAAAATATTTTTTTTTATTTTCTTGCTTTTGTACATAAAATTCGAATTCTGCGACCCCATTTTACTCAAATTTGAAAGGCTAAATCTAAAAATGCATTTTTTCAATATTTCCACTATCTTGGATTTAAAAATTCTAAATCACTTCAGCGTAGTTTAGGGGTTATACTTAAGCTCGACAATGAAAATAAGACAACAAATATTTTGTTTATTGTGATTCGATTATTTGAAGTGATTTTTTTTCCAATACCTTCGGACAATCGAGTCTGGACTGTAGTTCCGTTTACCTGAAACTCTTTTAGCTATCAAATTTTGATAGTTGGGCTAGAAATTTCAAATTATTATTTTTTAGTTGAATGTTTAATTGCATTGTTTTATTTATTTTTGAACATTGTTTTTGATGTAATGAAAATGTTGCAGAAATGTTTAATGTATTTTCAATTTAAAACATCAAGCTATTATATCTTAATGGATCTTGAGAATAACTATATTTGTTTTCTTTTTTAAATAGCATACGCAAAAAATCCATGGGGGTCTAAGCTACAACTAAGGCATTGTACACACATTTGTAATAATATTATGTTTCAAACAAAAAAAGGAGATTAGACCCATTTTCAAATAAATCATGCAAAATAACATAAGTTGAAAACGCAAAGTAACCAAATTCAATTTAGTTTCCAAAGTCTGAAACTGGAAATTTCCGAAAGTTTTCATGGAGTTCTTGCCTTCAAACCGAGGTAAGGTCATCAAATCTCTCGTAAAATGTCCTTTTAAGAAATGTATTTGAAAGACCTTTCTAAAAAGACCAAAAATGTTGATTATCTCAAAATGTTAAACGTTAAATATCATTCCAACACCCAAGGCTCCAAAAAAGTTGGTACGGTTTCTTCAACTCAATAGTTCTCGGGAATAACTCAACCAATCAAGATGATTCTTCTTTCCAGTGATTTGTTAGGATGTCTAGATTATTCTAGAACTTTGCAGAACTTGATTTGAACAAATCTGTAATTTCTGCGACCGAAAACATCGTTCCAACTTTTTTTTCGCGTGTAAAAAAAAATTCGCCGAAAATTCCGCGGAGGCGGTCGTTTAAAAAAAGTTAAAACGATGTTTTCAGTCGCAGAAATGACAGATTTGTTCAAATCAAGTTCTGCAAAATTTTAGGATCATCTAGACATTCTTACAAATCCCTGGAAACAAGAATCGTCCCGACTGATTGAGTAATGCCCGAGAACCAGCGAGTTGAAGTTACCGTTCCACCTTTTTTGTGAAGCTTGGGCGTCCGTGTAAGTTGGACATGCGTTGGGCGTTCCAGTGATATTCGAGAAATGATTAAAAAATATTTTAAAATTCAAACAATACTCCTAGTCTTTGCAAATATTTTTTCCACGTATTATTATGAGTATAGTTTTTTAAAGGTTAAGATTGAGATTGATTTTCATAAATTGGAGATACTTAACTTTCTTATAAGATTAAAACAATTTTCGTATCAAATGGAAAAAATACTGTTTTTTTAAATTAAATATTAGAAAAAATATACATTCAAAAATTATGCTAATTGTGAGTGGTAAAACAGTTATATTAAATTTAGTTTTTCATTGAAACAAATTAAACAAAGAAAACACTGACAACTTTATAAATCAACATTGTTTTTTTTTTTCAAATAAAATATCGAAATCCACAAAAATTGAAGAAAACTATTATTTACGCGAATATCTAGATATTAAATCTTTGGGAAGAATAATGATTGCCATCATATGTATTTAAAAGTTTGTTTATAAAACATATCAAAAATATTTAAAAAAAAATTACCGTTCAGACTGGGCAGTAAAAACTTAGCATTTTTGTAAATGAATCTTGAACTTTAAATATTTTAAAGATCTGAATCGAAATTATGAGTGCTTACTGTCAATTTCCATTTTTTAACTTCAACGATCAATTTTATTATTTTCGATGGTTAATATTTGTTCAATACATTTTTTTTCAAATAAGAAGTTCCCAGTAAGAAGAACATATTGAAGATCTGACAACCTTAATTAATGTTATTAGCACTTAAGTGTTGATTATAAAGTTTTTGAAGGCCATGACTATTATTTTGGATAAAACTTTTATCTAAGTGTAAGGAAAGGACCTACCTAGAGCGTCCTATTTCCCGGGATTACAAAGTTCCCGGGAAACGGTAAATTTTCAACAAATTTCCCGGGAAATCCAGGGAAGTCCCGGGAAATTTGAAATTTAACGAAAATTATTCTGATTCTGTTTCTGATTAATATTTTGCAACAAAATTGTATAGAACAGCAACTCTAATGGTCAAATGAGTGTGAGGATCAATTAATGGCTTGGTTGCTTGTAAAAAATCATGCAACTTTTAGATAATATACACATTTTTTTATTTTTTATGCTGTTTTTCAAATCGTACCAAATCAAAATAAAATAATACAAGTATTTTTTGCTGATAAGTATTTTTTGAATTAAAGTCCTTGGACATGAAAATCTATGCTCCACAAGCATAAAATTGTTTTAAATTTGTATCAGTGACCATTAAGTTAAAATAAAAAACATATCATGCAGAAACAATGCTTTTCATGGCAAATAACTTATTCCAGAACAAGTTTTTTCAAGAAAGAAACGGGAAATATTTTTTCCGGGAAATCCCGGGAATTCTCTGGAATATTTTTCCTAGGACGGGAAATTGGACGCTCGAGAATTACCATTTGCATATGGTTTCAGTAAAGTAAAGATTTGTTCATACAATTTCTACAACATGAATTCAAATTAACGAAGAGACACTTAATAACACATGTATAATAAATTTGAACGACGCTTCTTTAGATTCGTGTAACAATTGATTTTATTATTCAATTGAAATTGTTGTAAAATATTATATAATGTAATTTAGGTAATTTTATATTTGCTAGGAAAAGCTGGGAATGTCAAATTCATGTTGCTCCGAGTTTTGTTAAATTGAACGATATTTATTTTTCAGTTTTATGTTGTTCTAATAATTTGGGAACAAGTGATTGTTTAGCCTTCCTCACCCTACAGAGAAAAGGCTGTTAAATCAATCAAAAAAATTACTTCTTAATTTGACCTCCTATCGGAAATTTTTATTTTACAAAAAAAACTATATGAATGTGAAGAATGCATCAACCACCATAAGTTTGATTAAGTAACATGTTTTTTATTTATTTCAAAATAGAACCTTTTTTAAAACACTAGAACATAATTATGCTTTGATGTTAGTGAAAGTTTTATTCTCTCGTATTTAGGCTCTTTATTACTAATATAATTTGGCAGAGTTTTCTTCTGAGCCCTATGTTGTAGGATGAAAATTTTAGTTTCCATGATCTTTATTTTTAGTGAGACGATAAAAAGTTCAGCTTTGTTGTAATCATTTCACATCTCGTTCATATTTTGGATTCAATGGAGATTTTCAAACAAATTAATTATTTCGTTTGAATCACCCTGTTCCGTCTTATATATTTCGAAGCGATTAAACTTCGATTAATTTTGTAAAACCTGGGAATTAATCCACTCCAGCAAACCACTAAATCACGACTCCTCTCCAACCAACCAACCACCCCAACTTTCTGGCAACCCCTCGCGTGCTCTCTCCGCAACTTCTCCAAACCATGTGTTTTCTTACTCTTTCTCTTGTCGCTCTCTTGATCATAGTGCCGCCACACCACCCACCCCCCGCAGTAACTAGTTTTGCGGTGTTGGTGGTGTGGAGTGTGTGACATGATGACCTAAAACAACTACCATTTAAGGCGCACGGCGGCAGCATGCTTGTGGTTGTTACGCAATCCGTGGACCAAGAGCCACGGCTCCACCGACCGACACGCACATATATAACTCACTGCCTTCTACGATTGGAAGAAGAAGCCGAAGAGGATCACGAAGAAGATGCAATCGAACCAAAGTAGAAGTAGAAGCTAGCAAAAGAGTAGAGTAAACACAGGCGTGGTTTGAGATTGATCGCAACAAAAAACAATAATAATAACAATTTTTTTGAGAGCAGAAATGCGTTTTATGTCAGTTTTGACAGTAGAAATACCGAACTTGTTGAACTGCAGTTAGTTATTTGTTTTAAAAACAACTGTGCAACATAATTGAAAGTTTGTTCAGTTGTTTTAAATAACTTCTGTAAGACCAAATCACAGAAGTTAAACAAAACTAAAAATAACTTTAAACAAAAACACCTTGCAATGTTCCAAAGACTTGGACAAAAACTGGTTCGCGATCTGCGAACGGCGAAGATCGGCAAAGAAGAGGGTAAGAAGAAGCATGCAAAGAGAGACGCGTGAGGAAGGGGGAAGTGGACGGAGCGAGGAAGATGAAATGGAAAGGGGTTGTTAAAGGTGGGAAGTAGGGAAGCAGTGAGTGGAGAGTGAGAGAAACCGCGGGGCGAGATAGAGCAGAGTAGAAGTAGGTGGAAGAAGGGAGAGTGATGAGAAAGAAGGGGAATGGTTGGAGGGAGGGAGGGCGGGGGGTTTCGCACAGGTATAGGGATTGCGTACCCGGCGTGGCCGGCGGCGGTGGAAAGTGAAACTGATCGTGTGCGGTTCGTGGCGGCGGCTGCTGCCGGGCTGGCTGTGGTGGACACCTGGTCGCTGGTAGTGGTGGATGTCGGTGACGGCTGGTAGGATGGAAGAGTGGTCGGGTGGAAGCTGGTCTATGAGCCGGTACATTGCGCATAGTTGTAATGTTCTTAAGATGTACTGACCAGTGCAGATACATTACAGTTAAATTAAAAAATCTACGCTGTTTTTGCATTTTTGTTTTTGGTAAAAATGTGCAGTGTGCACTTTTTTTTTTAATAATTCCGTATTAACTTGTCATTAGGGCAAATCTGTAGATGTAATCAAACAGTCTATCCCACTTGCTCTCACTTGTTCACGTTCGAAAAGTTAACACAGAATTGAACAAATAACATTTACTCAATTTTATTCACTTTTTCCCAATATTAGTCGTGAAAAAAG
Source organism: Culex pipiens pallens (assembly GCF_016801865.2). Taxonomy (NCBI): domain Eukaryota; kingdom Metazoa; phylum Arthropoda; class Insecta; order Diptera; family Culicidae; genus Culex; species Culex pipiens. The sequence goes on along the minus strand of NC_068938.1, from coordinate 58,891,250 downwards.
GTAAAACTAATTTAAAATTCAAAATTACTTTAATTTTCAAACTATTGAACTGTTTAAACAGAAATTACGAATATTTATCAAGCAAATATTTTTTGTACTGTTTTTAAATCATTAAGATAATAATTTCCTTATGATTGTAGAATCAATCTAGCACCATTTGTTTATCCCGACAATAATTTTATACAGTTCAGACATTTTTAGTTGTCTTATCATAATAAAATTGTTTTCATGAAAATACAATAAAGTACCGTAAACCAGGGTTACATTGATAAGATTTAAATTTGTTTGGAATATTTTTAAACTGTTAATTTTTTTCTCAAGACATGTACTGGGTAGGCCACAAACTGTTTTTGAAAAAAAGTTTTTTCTACATAAATATAAATTTTGAGATTATACTGTTAAAAAGTCACAATTTTGCCTGCAGTTCGTTAAAACTAGTTTTTTTTTTAAATTATCGATTCATGTTGCATTTGAAACTAAATTCGAAGCACGATTCAAAAGCTATCACATGTTACATGAAATTTGATCCACTGAAAATAATTTAACTTATATATCAAAGACACAAAATATATATTACTTATAAACTAATGTTACCTTCTATTAGTATAAAATTCTCAAAGGAATCCAAAGAAAATTATGACACTTTCAAAATATCAAAATAATGTTATTCAACAACATTTTCTTAAGGGACTATCCATAAACCACGTAGACACTTTTTTGAAATCTCAAACTGCCCTCCCCCCCCCCCTTCCCTTAGTTCCCTTAGCCCATGGTGTCGACGTGGTTTATGGATGGTCCTAATTATAGTTAACTAACTTTATAAACATTTCAAATTTTTATGAAACTTCTTCTTGAAGTATTTGACTGACAAACCAGCATAATGCCATTGGTTTAGTCAAAATTTTCATGAATTTCTCTTGAAGAATTCTTTTATTTTTTAACAAAAATGTAGTTCTAATAAAAACTGTGTTTACATTGGGTAATTTATTCGAGCTCATAATATTTTTAGCCCTTGTAAAGTTGTTTATAAATTTTCAAAATAATGTTTTTATGTTATCCTAAAAAACCTAATTCTACTTCAAAATTGTGCATTCTGAATACGTCATTTACACATATTATGTAAGAATTTTTTTTTTAAATTCAAAGACACAATATTTTCGTTTCATTATTTAGGATGAAGTTAACATTTTTATTATTTTTTTTATTAATAGTAAATCTTTGAAAATAAATTAAAATATATTTTTTTGAAAATATAGATTTGAGTTTATTTTTCTTCCTTTTAAAATTACTGATACATTTGTATCAAAGATGTTTTGAAATTATGATACTTTTTTCAGTAGAATACAAATCCATACGTGTCAAATATTTTGATTTCATTGTCAAAATGTCAAACATAAGTAAAATGTTGTTATTTTTCTGGTAAAAAGTATTTGCAAAGTTTCAATTTTAAATTTTAATGAAATTTTTCTAATTTTTATACAAAACTAATGATTTTTCAGCTTGATTACGGCTTATACTGGGAAAGGTTATAGAAAAAGTCACTTTTAGGTGGATGCAAGATTAATAACAATATGGATTTTTTTAGGGTTTAAAATTCAATCTTTATCTGAAAGTTATTTTTTTACTATTTTTGATGTTTTTGGATCATTACATTTTAAAAAAATAGCCGCCTTGCCAAAAGAATTTAAACTATCATTATTTATCACTAAAAAATCTCAAACTCAAAAAAAATATTTCGCGAAAACTTCGGTTACATGTGAAAATAAACGTTTTTTTTCAGACTTTTTTTATGGAAATAAATTTACAATTTAACAATTTATAAAGTCGGTAAGAACAAATCGTTGTTAACGTACCGAATTTTCAAATATTTTTATTTTCTCTATGGATGCCAACATTTCATGTAGATTTTTGGACATACTATTATTTGTCCAAAACTAGTTTTTGTTTTATTCTGAAAATGCATTGAAAAAAATATGTTTTTGATTAGTTTCCTCTTTTAAATCATTCAGTCATTTTGATTATGTTCAAGACTATGTTTTACGCAATTTGTAGCAATTTGAAAGGTTTTGATATGATTTTTAACAAAAAATAATATAATTCCTACTATTTCATACGTTATGTCCACGCATCCTTTTTCTCATTAAATTCTTAGACATGTGACCTGTTCACAGAATCCTCTCGTAATACTTCAATCCATGTTCTTCCAGGATGCTTTTTTCAGATTGGCTTGTGTTCAATAAGATTATATTTAAGATCAAGGAAGGAAAAAATCCCAAAGGAAAACTTAAAGTGATTTAGAAATTATTAAAAACAAGCAATAGATAAAGATTTTAAGTTGTAGAACCGATCAAAAAATATCAGAAAAAAATAAAGAAGAGTATTCTTAAATAAAAGAATCATTTTTTTGTTTAAAAATAGTTTTTGAAGTTGACTTGTAAATAAAATAATGTAAACATAAATGTTTTTGTTGGAAAAAGAGCTTAGTATAGGGTTAAGTTACATTTGTTATTCGAAAAAAAAAAACTTAGAAAATGCCATTTGATTAATACATCAAAAACCTTAAAGTTCAGCGTTTTTAAAAAAGCCTACTAAAAATAATAATGTTTTATTTGAAATTTTATTTATTTTTTCATGAACGATATGATAGTGTTTGACCATTAAATTCTGAAAAACTATAACTGTTTGATGAAAGTACCAATCATGGAATACGTATTTTATATATAACTGTTTTTTAATGTTTCATGAAGAAGTTTCTGAAAAGTTTTTAAATTTGTAAAAATAGATAACTTTTTAACTTGTTTTTGCTATGTTGGAATCCATTTCACCTGGCTCCAAAAGCGATACTAAAGTTAAAAATAGACATTTAAACTACCCACATTGTGTGGAGTGATATACCCTGTTGCGGTGAATGCGAACGCACTCCATTGGATGTAGTCAAATAAGCCCCTCGTACGCTGGGCTCGACGCAGCCAAGCACTGACAGCGCATGGACGCAGCCACGCGAACGGTTCGGTGACAGCTGGCAAAGCAGGTCCAGCTCTCGTCCTCTTTCCTCGAGTGACACTCGGCCAGATCGGATGTCAGTCCGCACTGGTCATCCTCGGCAGGCGATTTCCCGGACGGAATCTGGTCTCACACATTGGCGACCGTGACGGAGTTGCATTTTTATTTGCAATTTAAAAGAATCTGCGGGAAATCGTCTGCCAAGGAAAGTGGAAAAGTAGGGAAGTGTGTGAGGAAAGTCGTCGGAAGAAAGTTTTGGCAAGTTTGTTTTCATCGTAAGTAGAGTGTGGCAAGTGGACAAGAATCGGTGAAATAAAGATTTGTGGTTGTGTGCGGAAGTTTGCTCAGCGGTTAGAGCAAGTTTTTGGTGAAATTGAATTTGACAGAAAGTCAAATCATTTTCGAAAATCGCGTTGGGCACGGTTGGCCGATGAGCCTGCCGTGGTAAATAGCCTGGAAGGCCGCGATTAGTGGAACATGTTATCGCGTTGGGCACGGTGGGTCTGATTGACCCGCCGTGGTAAATAGCCTGGAAGGCCGCGATTGTTCCAAGAAAAAGAATCGCGTTGGGCACGGAGGTCAGATGGGCCTGTCGTGGTAAGTAGCCTGGAAGGCCGCGATTAGTGGAACATGTTATCGCGTTGGGCATGGTGGGTCTGATTGACCCGCCGTGGTAAATAGCCTGGAAGGCCGCGATTGTTCCAAGAAAAAAGAATCGCGTTGGGCACGGAGGTCAGATAGGCCTGTCGTGGTAAGTAGCCTGGAAGGCCGCGATTAGTGGAACACGTTATCGCGTTGGGCACGGTGGGTCTGATTGACCCGCCGTGGTAAATAGCCTGGAAGGCCGCGATTGTTCCAAGAAAAAAAGAATCGCATTGGGCACGGAGGTCAGATGGGCCTGCCGTGGTAAGTAGCCTGGAAGGCCGCGATTGGTGGAACACGTTATCGCGTTGGGCACGGTGGGTCTGATTGACCCGCCGTGGTAAATAGCCTGGAAGGCCGCGATTGTTCCAAGAAAAAAAGAATCGCATTGGGCACGGAGGTCAGATGGGCCTGCCGTGGTAAGTAGCCTGGAAGGCCGCGATTAGTGGAACAGGTTATCGCGTTGGGCACGGTAGGTCTGATTGACCCGCCGTGGTAAATAGCCTGGAAGGCCGCGATTGTTCCAAGAAAAAATGAATCGCGTTGGGCACGGAGGTCAGATAGGCCTGTCGTGGTAAGTAGCCTGGAAGGCCGCGATTAGTGGAACAGGTTATCGCGTTGGGCACGGTGGGTCTGATTGACCCGCCGTGGTAAATAGCCTGGAAGGCCGCGATTGTTCCAAGAAAAAAAGAATCGCATTGGGCACGGAGGTCAGATGGGCCTGCCGTGGTAAGTAGCCTGGAAGGCCGCGATTAGTGGAACAGGTTATCGCGTTGGGCACGGTAGGTCTGATTGACCCGCCGTGGTAAATAGCCTGGAAGGCCGCGATTGTTCCAAGAAAAAATGAATCGCGTTGGGCACGGAGGTCAGATAGGCCTGTCGTGGTAAGTAGCCTGGAAGGCCGCGATTAGTGGAACACGTTATCGCGTTGGGCACGGTGGGTCTGATTGACCCGCCGTGGTAAATAGCCTGGAAGGCCGCGATTGTTCCAAGAAAAAAAGAATCGCATTGGGCACGGAGGTCAGATGGGCCTGCCGTGGTAAGTAGCCTGGAAGGCCGCGATTGGTGGAACACGTTATCGCGTTGGGCACGGTGGGTCTGATTGACCCGCCGTGGTAAATAGCCTGGAAGGCCGCGATTGTTCCAAGAAAAAAAGAATCGCATTGGGCACGGAGGTCAGATGGGCCTGCCGTGGTAAGTAGCCTGGAAGGCCGCGATTAGTGGAACAGGTTATCGCGTTGGGCACGGTGGGTCTGATGACCCGCCGTGGTAAATAGCCTGGAAGGCCGCGATTGTTCCAAGAAAAAAAGAATCGCATTGGGCACGGAGGTCAGATGGGCCTGCCGTGGTAAGTAGCCTGGAAGGCCGCGATTAGTGGAACAGGTTATCGCGTTGGGCACGGTAGGTCTGATTGACCCGCCGTGGTAAATAGCCTGGAAGGCCGCGATTGTTCCAAGAAAAAAAGAATCGCATTGGGCACGGAGGTCAGATGGGCCTGCCGTGGTAAGTAGCCTGGAAGGCCGCGATTAGTGGAACAGGTTATCGCGTTGGGCACGGTGGGTCTGATGACCCGCCGTGGTAAATAGCCTGGAAGGCCGCGATTGTTCCAAGAAAAAAAGAATCGCATTGGGCACGGAGGTCAGATGGGCCTGCCGTGGTAAGTAGCCTGGAAGGCCGCGATTAGTGGAACAGGTTATCGCGTTGGGCACGGTGGGTCTGATTGACCCGCCGTGGTAAATAGCCTGAAAGGCCGCGATTGTTCCAAGAAAAAGAATCGCGTTGGGCACGGAGGTCAGATGGGCCTGTCGTGGTAAGTAGCCTGGAAGGCCGCGATTAGTGGAACATGTTATCGCGTTGGGCATGGTGGGTCTGATTGACCCGCCGTGGTAAATAGCCTGGAAGGCCGCGATTGTTCCAAGAAAAAAGAATCGCGTTGGGCACGGAGGTCAGATAGGCCTGTCGTGGTAAGTAGCCTGGAAGGCCGCGATTAGTGGAACACGTTATCGCGTTGGGCACGGTGGGTCTGATTGACCCGCCGTGGTAAATAGCCTGGAAGGCCGCGATTGTTCCAAGAAAAAAAGAATCGCATTGGGCACGGAGGTCAGATGGGCCTGCCGTGGTAAGTAGCCTGGAAGGCTGCGATTGGTGGAACACGTTATCGCGTTGGGCACGGTGGGTCTGATTGACCCGCCGTGGTAAATAGCCTGGAAGGCCGCGATTGTTCCAAGAAAAAAAGAATCGCATTGGGCACGGAGGTCAGATGGGCCTGCCGTGGTAAGTAGCCTGGAAGGCCGCGATTAGTGGAACAGGTTATCGCGTTGGGCACGGTAGGTCTGATTGACCCGCCGTGGTAAATAGCCTGGAAGGCCGCGATTGTTCCAAGAAAAAATGAATCGCGTTGGGCACGGAGGTCAGATAGGCCTGTCGTGGTAAGTAGCCTGGAAGGCCGCGATTAGTGGAACACGTTATCGCGTTGGGCACGGTGGGTCTGATTGACCCGCCGTGGTAAATAGCCTGGAAGGCCGCGATTGTTCCAAGAAAAAAAGAATCGCATTGGGCACGGAGGTCAGATGGGCCTGCCGTGGTAAGTAGCCTGGAAGGCCGCGATTGGTGGAACACGTTATCGCGTTGGGCACGGTGGGTCTGATTGACCCGCCGTGGTAAATAGCCTGGAAGGCCGCGATTGTTCCAAGAAAAAAAGAATCGCATTGGGCACGGAGGTCAGATGGGCCTGCCGTGGTAAGTAGCCTGGAAGGCCGCGATTAGTGGAACAGGTTATCGCGTTGGGCACGGTGGGTCTGATGACCCGCCGTGGTAAATAGCCTGGAAGGCCGCGATTGTTCCAAGAAAAATAGAATCGCATTGGGCACGGAGGTCAGATGGGCCTGCCGTGGTAAGTAGCCTGGAAGGCCGCGATTAGTGGAACAGGTTATCGCGTTGGGCACGGTAGGTCTGATTGACCCGCCGTGGTAAATAGCCTGGAAGGCCGCGATTGTTCCAAGAAAAAAAGAATCGCATTGGGCACGGAGGTCAGATGGGCCTGCCGTGGTAAGTAGCCTGGAAGGCCGCGATTAGTGGAACAGGTTATCGCGTTGGGCACGGTGGGTCTGATGACCCGCCGTGGTAAATAGCCTGGAAGGCCGCGATTGTTCCAAGAAAAAAAGAATCGCATTGGGCACGGAGGTCAGATGGGCCTGCCGTGGTAAGTAGCCTGGAAGGCCGCGATTAGTGGAACAGGTTATCGCGTTGGGCACGGTAGGTCTGATTGACCCGCCGTGGTAAATAGCCTGGAAGGCCGCGATTGTTCCAAGAAAAAATGAATCGCGTTGGGCACGGAGGTCAGATGGGCTCGCCGTGGGAAATAGCCTGGAAGGCCGCGATTAGTGGAATATTTTATCGCGTTGGGCACGGTGGGTCAGATGAGCCCACCGTGGTAAATAGCCTGGAAGGCCGCGATTGTTCTAAGATAAGATTGAGTTGCGTGGGCACGGTAGGCCGGTTTGACGTGGTAATAATCTGAAATGCCGCTATTGTTGTTACTATATTAGCTATAAACTATAAAGCTTTGATAGGATGGTAACGTTATGGTATGGTATACGCTAAGCAGTGAACTGCGAAGTAGCGAAGAATTGCGTTTCGAGGAAATGTGTTAGAATTATGAGAACAAGCATAGTTGTATAAAGAAGGAACTAAAAACAGCGAGAGGGAAATAGAGAGGAAGATAGAGAGAAATGTAGAGAGAGAGAAAGGTAGAAATAGAGATAGACAAAGGTAGAGAGAGAGAGAGAGAGAGAGAGAGAGAGAGAGAGAGTAGAAAGAGAGAGAAAGAAAGGTAGAAAGAGAGAGAGAAAGGTAGAGAGAGAGAGAGAGAGAGAGAGAGAGAGAGAGAGAGAGAGAGAGAGAGAGAGCAAGGTAGATAGAGAGAGAGAGAGAGAGAAAGGTAGAAAGAGAGAGAGAAAGGTAGAGAGAGAAAAGCTAGATAGAGAAATGTAGATAGAGAAAGAGTGAGAGAGAGACAAAGGTAGAAAGGCAGCAATATCTGGGTGTCTGATTATGTATGTTTACATTTCCGTAGCAGTATTTTTTTTAATCTTTTCAGAGATTGATGATGTTTATCTGATGCTAATTTAGTCCTGTATAACTGAGAGTTTGAGAGAAATATTGGATAGGTATGAATATCGCGACATCTTTCATGAACTACCACTACTTTATTGGGCAAGCTCTAAAATTGGCCGAAAAGCTTTAATGCCGAAATGGGAAAACAGTTGACCGAGTCATGGACTAGCAGCTAAAGAGCGAGCCGATTGTGGACCAAAAGAAGTATGTGGCTTAAAACTTGTAAGATTTTGTTTTTTTATGGAGAAGAGGAGAGATGTGTGGAGTGATATACCCTGTTGCGGTGAATGCGAACGCACTCCATTGGATGTAGTCAAATAAGCCCCTCGTACGCTGGGCTCGACGCAGCCAAGCACTGACAGCGCATGGACGCAGCCACGCGAACGGTTCGGTGACAGCTGGCAAAGCAGGTCCAGCTCTCGTCCTCTTTCCTCGAGTGACACTCGGCCAGATCGGATGTCAGTCCGCACTGGTCATCCTCGGCAGGCGATTTCCCGGACGGAATCTGGTCTCACACACACATAACTATCGCGACAATTTTCGAAAGTGAAATCACCCAAATTTGAATAGTCTTCCCCCAGCAGGCAGTGTTTAGTATTCCAAACCACTTGCGATTACCCACAAGTCACGCATCACCGTCGAAACTACAAAAAAAAAAAAACCCAGCAGCAGCAGCGAGTTGCATTAATTACCTTGTCACACTGAGGTGTGTGTGTGTGTGTGTGTGTGTGTGTGTGTGTGTGCTCAATTCGGTACTGAAATCCCTGACAACTGGCATCACACGCTCGCGTACACTCTGAATGAGAGGGACTTAGTTGTTTTTAATAAATGAAGCTTAATGAGGGGTTGAGCTTCATGAAAAGAATTTCACTGAGTACTCACTGAGAGTGAAAATTGAAATTGAGTGAATCTTTTTTCTCTCTTTGGCGAGGTTTCGTCGAAACTCGTGAAAGAGTTTTGAGATTTTCCTTAGGTATTGCAACTTGTTCGGAGATTGTTTGCGTGTCTTCTTCAGCTCAATGCGTTCGTTGTCGGGAAGTCTAACAAAGAGTGATATATCTGCCAAGAGGCATTAATTGTCCAAGTTCTTTCGTTCGGGTGTAACGCTACCTGCCAGGGCAAGCTTGAAAAAGCTTCAAGCTCTCTTGTCCTACTCACACTCACATACACACTCCCAGCCCATAACTCCTTGCCAAAGGCTGCCGTGTGCTTCGTGCAAAAAAAAGCTCAAATAATTGTACACCTTGGCCTCTTAATCGCGACCAATACGAGACACGATCGCCGAGCAACACACTTGTTCGCAAATGAGCAAAAAAAAACGACCCCATCAAAACACATAAATAAGTGTGTCCATGTGGGTCCCCCCACCCCTCCTCGAACCCCCCTTTAAGCAGTTACCTTGCTGTCCAAAGGAAGAGGAAGGTGAGGGGGGGTTCTTATGAAAAGTAAAACTCTGCGACGATCGGATATCGTTTACCTTTATTGGTAAAGCCGAGCTTTTTGGTCGTCGTCGAGAGGGGGCTTCCTCTGGCCTGAAGAGATTGGGGTCCTCGACGATAGGAAGGAGGGGTGGGGGGGACCTCAATCCGGTGGCAGGCAGACGTTGTCTGGTGGTGAAACTTGTGGGCAACAAAAAAAAAGGTTGTATATTTAAATGTCAAAATGCGTCCCGTGTGCCCGTAGGGTAGCCAGACCGGTGGTGAACATTTTGGAGGATTGTTGGTCAGTTTGGCGTGGAGATTTTGAACAAAATTAAAAAAAAAAGAAAAAAAGGATGATTTTTGTATTACACCCACGCAAAAAACCTCTGACAACAAATACGACTACCAAATCTAACCACTGAATGACAGATTTTGAGTGACCCAATCGCTCAGCATTGTTGTTTGCATTTTGCATCTCTGCGATCATCCAGCGAACGTGGTGCTGTGGTAAAGAAAAAGTTTATCAATCAAAGAGCTCAGTTTTGAATCTCGTGGACTGAACTCAATACGTCTAACTTAATATGCTTCAAAGGTGCTGCTACCTCTTAAGCAGGTCAATGGAAAGTGTTTTTATTTTTCAAGTCCAACCAAGTTTCTCTCCGTGTTGTGTGTGCAGGTTATAAAAGCGCGTTTTAGGGAAGTCACGTCTGAAACTATGAATAATTAGCCGGCCGCGAGGGAGCTGTTTTTTTTTTGTTGCGAAAAAGTCCCAACCAATTGGTGGCTTGGCAGGAAGCGGGATCTGGTTTTGAAGCTCCAAAACGAGTGTCTGAATCGCTCGGGGGTCTAGTCTGGACCAAAGAGTTTGGCTATTTTTGACACTGTTGTAAAATATGCAGATTTTTTAATATTGCTTTGCGTTAACTGGAACGGACGTCTTAAAATATAACACTTTTCATTTTTTGGAAGATGAATAAGTTATCACTTTTTATGATTCAGACTCATGTATATCATATTTTTCAAATTTATTTTAAGATTTGAGCGGTAAACGTATGTCTTTGGAAATGACTTTTTCAAAAACTATAATTCACTGGAAATAAAAGTTTAAGGAGAGCACATCTTTCCAGTCAAAATATTGAAGAAATTAATGCGATCAGGCCTGCAAAAAGTTTCCATCCAGCGTACGCATGAAGCAAACCAAAATGTCAGTTCACTGCTAGCATGTGACTGCAAGCCTACTGTGTCTATTCAACCACTGCCGCCTGACTTGTGCTAGTCGGCTGCTGGAGAATGAGAGACGTGAAAAAATGAGCTACACTCACTCAATTCGTGTCATATGACTGACTCGTAAAATCCTCTTTAAACGCTATTTTGACTTTTTTTCAAACAATTGAATGGTTGTAGACTGTACAAAACACTTAAAACAACCATAACTTATAATCAAAATTACATTTCCACGCATAAATACGAACTTTTTGTGTAAAAACTTGTTTCTTTATGTGTGTGCGTGCAACGTCGAATGAGCGTTAGTCGACTACTGCCTAGCATTGCAGCTGCTCAATGAGCTAGGGCACTCACAACTGCGCCGGGTTTGTTTATGTCACAGTTTTGCGGTTCAGTGAATGGATCTCAAATAATCGTGTCACTAAAAGTTCAATTAAATAATATTTTTAGGGGTGAAAAATACATCTTATGAAACAGAGTTCAGATTAAAAAAATCTAAAATTATTTTTAAAAATAATATTTTTTTTTATCTGAACTGGTATCCAAAAGAAATTCTTTATTTAACCTGAATGTAACATTTAAAAAGGTCGAAAAAATAGATAATTTTACTTGTTGGATACTGAAGTCCAAAAAGAAATTTTTGAAAATATTTTTATTGAAAATATAAAAAAAAAAACCCTAAGGTTTCAATTTCAACAATGAAAATCGGACAAATAGCTTCCAAGATATCAATAGTTGAAAGTTACAGGCTAATTTGGTGACACTTAGAGCAATTCATTTCATCGACTTAAATTTTAAACATCCAAAGATAAAATTATAGGAAATTTTCCCAGCTTTTCAAAAACATATTTTTCTGAAGAGCTTTTCTTCCAGCACTTTTCTAAACTCAAAAAAAAAATTCGAAAGTTTATATCTAGAAGTTGCAATAACTTGAAAACGGTAGATTTCATAAAAAAATGTAAATGGAATTTTTCTTCAATAATTTTTTTATACTTTTTGCCCCGATTTTCGATTCGTTAAAAAACGCATTTTTCAGAATAATCATATTTCCTTAACAGAAAAAAATAGAATTTTGAAAGGTTGAAATTTTGGTTGGTTGAATATTGCCTATTTTTTGAGTAATTTTACCTTAAAAAATGTGTAAAAATGTAAACCTGATGAAAATTCATCAGAAACTGATGAGAATTCTCCTGTTCCTGACGTTATATTACACTTTCTTTTTGACACAAAATCTGTCACCATTCCTTGATGAATATTAACATTATTTTTTTCTGCGATTGCATGTATAAATACATTTTCCCTCTTCTCACTAAACGTTTAATGAAATTATATTTTTAGGGGTGAAAAATACATCTTTTCAAACAGAGTTAAAAATTTAGAAAAATCTTAAATTATTTTTAAAAGTAATATTTTTACTTTAATTCGAACTAGAATCTAAAAGTAATTCTTCATGTAACCTAAATGTAGCAATTAAAAAGGTCTAAAAAAAGATTATTTTCTTTATTTGATATTATAGTCCAAATAAGAAATTTTTAAAAATTATTTTTATTGAAGAGATCAGAAAATTTCGCAAAACTTTCTATTTCAACAATGAAAATCGGACCAATAGTTTCCCAGGTATCAATAGTTGAAAATTATACGCTCATTTGGTGACACTTAGAGCAATTCATTTCATCGACTCGAATTCTTTGTGAGGCTGCATCTGTAGGCTGTGTAGTGATAAAATTACTGGAAATTTTCCAAGCTTTTCAAAAATATATTTTTCTGATGTGCTTTTCTTTAAATAAATACTTTCTTAACTTAAAATATCAAAAATAAAATAGAGCATTTATATTTAGAGGTTGCAATAACTTGAAAACGGTAGATTTCATACAAAAAATGTAAATGGAATTTTTCTTTAATATTTTTTTTTGTATTTTTTGTCCAGATTTTCAATCTGTTAAAAAAAAAACTTTTAATGGAAATTCAACTTTAAATCATTAAAATTGAATAATTTTAAATTTTTTCCCTGTACCTATTTTCCTAAAAAGTCAAAATGATAACCTACAATTCTAGAGTTTTTTTTTATAATAGATCCTATAAACATATGAAAGACAATAGTTTATTGGACCTTTTAAAAAAAAACTATAGAATTTTTCCCCAGCCAACAGCTCGATCTCAAAAGCCCTTCTAAGGATACAGAATTTCATACATTCACATACCCATTTTGACCATTCTCCTAAATTGTATGGAAAAACGAATGATGCTAAATTGCTTCTTTTGACTTCTTAAAAAAAAAAACAATAAATTCGCGTATAGATTTATATTGGAGAAACTGATTTTTTTACAATTTCGCTGTTTTACTTTGTTGATCAGAAATTTGTTTGTTTTTTGATCCAGTTCTTCTGCTGATTTTTAGAAAAAAATATAATTAAAAAAAATCAAAGCAATTTGTTAAGATGATAATTTAAACATTAGGGTGATCAAGTTCTGGTGTGGTTCCCCTTGTAGGGCATACCCATACGGACTCTTACGCCAAATTTCAGCTCATTTGGTTGAAAACTGGCTTGTCTCAAGCGAGTTCAAGTTTACATGGGATTTAGTATGGGAAATTTTGAATTTTCGTTCATTCGCTTCTACAGGCCTGGGAAAAACTTGTAGAAACATTCTAGGAAGGCCAGAAATGAGCGGAATCTTCTGGAGAACAACTTGTAGAAACTTCTAGGAAGGCCAGAAATGAGCGGAATCTTCTGGAGAACAACTTTCCCTAAGAGACCAGGTCGATTCGTTCAACCCCCATCGAGCTCAACGGCAATACATCCGGGGTTTTCGGAACCAACCGTTTTCCCCAGAAAAGCATCAAATTTTCCTTAGCATGCTATGGATGCTTGATGAACACCGCGACGCCACATGTCAAACAGCTACCACGTGGACTAGCAACGCCTATAAAAAATTATAATTATATTATAATAACTTTTTGAACTATAGAATTATCATTTATGATGATCCTGATACTATTTAGCTGTATTCTAAACCTCCAAATAAGAAAAAATACTGTTATGGTGCAAATTTTACAATCACGTGGTAGCTGTTTGACATGTGGCGTCGCGGTGTTCATCAAGCATCCATAGCATGCTAAGGAAAATTTGATGTTTTTCTGGGAAAACCGTTGGTTCCGAAAACCCCGGATGTATTGCCGTTGAGCTCGATGGGGGTTGAACGAATCGACCTGGTCTCTTAGGGAAAGTTGTTCTCCAGAAGATTCCGCTCATTTCTGGCCTTCCTAGAAGTTTCTACATGTTTTTTCCAGGCCTGTAGAAGCGAATGAACGAAAATTCAAAATTTCCCATACTAAATCCCATGTAAACTTGAACTCGCTTGAGACAAGCCAGTTTTCAACCAAATGAGCTGAAATTTGGCGTGAGAGTCTCTATGGGTATGCCCTACAAGGGGAACCACACCAGAACTTGATCTGAGAACTTTTTAAAATCCGTACCCACCCTATTAAACATGCATGATTTGCTGGTCTAATAACGAAAAAAAGGGTAAATTCTACCTGAATAATTCTCTTTTTATAAATATAGAATTGCTTTCACTACCCAGCAAAAAATCTGATGGTAAAATTGCATGCAAAAGCATGCGCATCACCTTCGTCAAAAAAGACACTTAATATAACACGCTGCATGTACAAGTTTTGTAAAAACAAAAAAAAAAGTTGCAACTGACGGGGAATGGAAAGGATAAACGCATATATGAGCTTGAAATTTTGGACAAATAGGTTTCCCATACTGATGGGCTACATATTTCAGGGTGTAATATTACATATAATTTCATAAAATAATGCAACATTTACTTTACACCCAGGCCTTTTACACGCAGCTGGATTACTACTTTTTTTGCTGTGATATTAATTCGCTTACAGAACATTGATGTTTGGTACTTTGCTAGCTGAACATTTTTTCAAATTGTCTCATCCAGAAACCAGAAGGTGAAAAAATGGAGAAGTGTTTCTTCTCCACTTTTTCGGCGGATTTGAGAGATTTTGACTGTAATTTTGGAGATACATTGCTTTGAATTGAACAAAAATGGAAATCCCATACAAATTTGTAGTACATTTTACATTCACCTCCATGTTTTTTTTTACTTTTTAAAGAAACTTTTCGATCAATCAGATCTGTTTAGGTTTTGATAGCTTCAGGCAAGGATTCATGAAACATTTCTTCAGGGTCTTATTTGTTATCTGTTCAAATTATGACCATTACGATAAAAAGATCGAAGTACAAAAAAAAAATGCCGATTGTTACTTCGATTTCAAACAAATAAAACAAATATAGAGGGAACATCATACAATTAGATTTTGGAGAGGATTGAAAGAAGAGAGAGAGAGAGTTAAAATGTACATTTGTATCCAGCTTGTCTTTAAAAGATTGCTTGTTATTCACGAATCATGCATTTTCTTTTGTTCCACATGAACATTCCTGCCCGTTTTGGTAGTTAAAAGGGAAAACCAGAACCAACCATGAACATTCTATGCACATGACTTCGTATAAATTCTAAAATTTTAAATAAATGATTTCGCACTCTCATTTCCTGAAAACTGTGCAAAAATATCGATCACCGTGTCGAGCCGATCACGCAAAAATCTTTGCTGAGAATTACACCAATACGCACACAAATTTCGGTACACAACTTCTTTGCGTTACAAGTCCTCGTCGATCACTTCCCTCTCGCCACTGCTCTTGCCCTGCCGCTCTCCGGCGTACTTCTTTACTTTAGTTAGCTGGCCTTCTTCCAATTTTGTGATTTTTCGTATGTGATGATGATGAGGATCGTAAAGCCTCCACCACCACCAGCGCCACTTTTGGAGACTTCCTTCCTCTCACCTTAACCGGTTCACTTGTCTCTTGCATACTTTTGCTACCGGCCTCGTGCCTTTTTTGTACCCCTTCTTCTTTTGTCCTCTTTAATTCATATTTCTCTCTCTCTCTCACACTTGTTTGTCCGTGTCTTGTTTGACTTTGGCCACAATGGCCATCCTTAAATTAACACACAGAAGAAGAAGAAGAAGACAACAAAAAATTAACACTTTAACAGTGGCAGACACTCGTCTAGTGGACCAAAAAAGTTGAGACGAAAAAAAAAACCCGATGATCGCCGAAGATCGCAAAGTGACCAGCCGGTGGTGTGTGTGGTGGTGGAGGCCGGAAACGATAACTCTCGTTTTTACTTTCGTGTGTAGGCTCAATCATTTCAGTGCAGACTTGCCCGCACACGCACACACGCACAACCTTAATTCGGCTGTCTGCGGGCTTCAAATATTTCGAATGTTTTTTTTTTGCTGCTTCGCTTATTTTTATTTTGATTTCTGCCTTGTTCAGTTTCGTTATTCCTCACTTCAAGTGTAGGATAATCGAAAGGATAAGTAAATAATGGCTCGGCTCTCGCACTCTCTGTGGTGGTGCCTCACCAGTCTGGAAGCTCTCGTGGCAGTGTTTGTGCGTGGAGCAGACCCCCGGCAGAACCTTAATTATGACACGCTATCACGCAGATAATGAAAGGTAATGTTTGCGCGGACCAAGATTTATGAAACTCCGAAGAAGCGCTGCATCATGAAAACAAATTTACTTTTGTTTCTCGGGTTTTACATTCTCGACGCCACAGACTTGTCTTGTGAGTTGGTCTGGAAATTTATTGCGCTGCTGCGGTTCGGGACGACGACCTGCAAGTTTCGGGAGGTTGCACAAGCTGGAAAGCAGAAAGGTTGTTGGAAGATAAACAGGTTGAATTTTAACTGAATTGAATTTATAAAAAATCTAATTGGTAAAGTACCCGATCATGATTAAACGAACTTTTCGATAAGGACGAAAAATACCTTTGTTAGAAATATTGGGGGGTGAGATTGGGTCATACAAATTTCAGCATTTTTGTGTGACCCAATGTCTCCCCTGATGACGGTACGCCATCAAATCGAGCGTCCAATCTCTATATATAAAAAATTACGACGGTTTTGTTCGAACGCGAATCAGTTCAATACGGAGCGTCGGATCGAGGTGCTCTTTGTTGCGTTGGGTTCGTATAAGTCCAAGGAAGGTTCTTACGCCAAAAAGTTACAACTTTGGCCACTGTGGAACCGATTCCGGAAAATCTGTGGATTGTATGAGAAAAGTTACGTAAACTCAAACTTAGATCACAGGAGGCTGAATAAGCAAACAAGCAAGAAACGTCAGGAAACCAAACAAGGGCAGGACGAAGTTTGCCGGGAAGAGCTTGTTTTACATAAAAGTCCGTTTGACACCAAATTTTTTTCACATGTTTTTAAAAGAAAGGGGTCGTACCGCCCCTCCGTCACTAGATATCAAAAAAGGGACCTCAGATTCGTGATCAGGGACAAAAGTTACCCCTTATGACAAATTTTCACGCAAGTCGAAGAGTGGTCGGGGAAACTGCTGTGTGAGTTGGCGGATTTACTCAAATAGAAAAAAAAACTATTAAACTTTTTTAAAAAGTACGAGGTTTTTTGAAAATACGTATTTTTGTGAACATATTTTAATGTTATTTGAATTGAAAAAGACACCACCTCGACTCCAAAACAGTATAATTTTTTGAAGTCTGAATATTTTTTTATGAAATTATACACAGCAAAAAAAGTAGCAATCCAGCTGCGTGTAAAAGGACTGGATGTAAAATAAATTTTGCATTATTTTATGAATTCTATGTAATATTACACCCTGAAATATGTAGCCCATCAATATGGGGCCCTACTTGACCGAAATGTCAAGCTGATATATGCGTTTATCCTTTCGATTCTTCACCGGCCTGATGGCCGAGCGGGCTAAGGCGCCAGTCCTTACTGTTGGTGCTGGGTTAGAATCCCGTCCGTTGCAACTTTTTTTTTGTGTTTACAAATATTGTACATGCAGTGTGTAAAATTAAGTGCATGTCTTCCATACAGCTCAAATCCTATAAGGCCATTGCCAATTTTATTTCAAGTTTTTGTCCTCTTGTATAACGTTCATTTATGCATTTGCAATCAAATTTTGACATTTTCATATTTTTTTTAAATTTTGGGACCAGTAATTTGTTTTCAGTAATTCATTGATACTTTGCTATTTTTTTAATAGAAGCATAACTGTAATGATGTAAAAAGCATTTTGTGATACATTTTGTTTTGAAATTCTGAAAATAAGGCCTTAAATTTGTTTTTTTCCACTCTCTCGACCTCGATCAGAGCCGAGGGACAAAAACTTTATAAACCATATTCTTGATTTACACAACGAAATTGGGGTTTTTAAATCGAGAATCGTTTAAAAAAAGAATGCCCATGACTTAAATTGAGAAAATGATTTAAATCAAGAATCCTTGGGATTTCATGATTTGTCCGAGGATTTTCAAAAGATGTCAATTATATTTTGTTTAGTTATGTTATTAAAAAATTTTAGCATGGTTTTGGAACACCTGAGATGATCTAGTCCATCCAAAACTTCCGGAAATTTTGTGCACTTGGCTTACCAAATAAACAAGTCGAAACATCAAAATTTTGACAACGACAACGGACAACGGATGACCCAAGACATCGCAACACATCTGGAAAGTAGTCTACCAAACTCACTGAAGCTATGCGGATATGTTCCGGGGTCAAAAGCCGTCGACCTCTGGCTTGTTACGGTGGTAGACCCACAGATCTTAACTCCAGGGAGTCCTTGGATGACCCACGATATCCCAACAAATCGGCAAAGTATTCCAGCATACTCACTGAAGCTATGCGGATATGTTCTGGGGTCAAAAACCGTCGACCTCTTGCTTGTTACGGTGGTAGCCCCACAGATCTTAACTCCACGTTGTCCTTGGATGACCCAGGACATCCCAACAAATCAGCAAAGTAGTCTACCATACTCACTGAAGCTATGCGGGTATGTTTTGGGGTCAAAATCCGTCGACCTCTTGCACTCCCTGAAGTAGTCTGGGTAGGATCCGTTGTCAAAATTTTGAAGTTTCGACTTGTTTCTTTGGTAAGCCAGTTGCACAAAATTTTCGGATGGACTTGAACATCTCAGGTGTTCCAAAACCATGCTAAAATGTTTAAATAACATAACTAAACAAACTACAATTGATACATAAAAGCTGAGTTTGTAAGCTCTGTGTTTCAGTAAAATACTGAGCGGTTATTAACCAAGGCAGCTTCACGAATCATCGGCCGTTTTCGATCCCCATTTTCGAAAAGTTGTAATATTGGTTATGATTCAAAAATCAAATTATTCGCTCTACAGCATTGCCTTGGCGTTCTCGATTACGAGATTCCTACTCGAAACTAGGTCTCCGAAGGCTTGATTGATGAGGCAATTGCAAACCTATTTTTACACTTTAGTTTCCATCCATCCCGGGATTCGAACTGACGACCTTTGGATTGTAAGTCCAACTGCCTACCAGCGACTCCACCGAGACAGGACCCAGGGATACGACTCCTACACCTGGACTGAGCTATCGACCTAACCTCTAGGTTAGACCGGGGCCAACATTTACTTCCCTGTCCGACGGAAGGCGTGATCAAATCTTGCTCAAAATTTGCCACCGGGACCTTCTGGGATCGAACTGGCCGACTGGGTGAGAGGCAATCACGCTTACCCCTACACCACGGTTCCGGTCCCGGCATTGGTTATGATTATGAAGTTATTTTGGTGAGCCGGTGGTGTACGCGCGGAGTATTCAACTGCAAGGGTGGTGAGATGATCCCATCATTAGTTGGCAGAAGAGCTGACAACTAATGTCAGGTAGCTTGAACATCACTGACTGTCAGCGGAGTTTCGTTTGGGTGTAACTGGTAACGCAAGTAACAGGAAGCGGATTCGGTACCTCAAATTTCACCAATCCAAAAACAAAAAAAAAGGACCCGGATGGTTTGACAACAATTCTTGTCCAATCCGAATGCTCGCTAAATCGCGCACGTCACAAACTTAAACTGTTTCCATTCCCCCCAATTAGGGCGCACCACCACAACTCGTTCAATCATTCTGACACGCGTTCGCTAGCCGCGCGCAACTCTGCGCTCTCTATAGAGCAGTGTGTCAGCAGTACGAGACTGCTTCAGCTACAAAGTGGGACTCCACACGGTGTATCGACAGTAGGGTGCGTCACAAATGCAAAAAGTTTAGCTAGATCGGATAGGCGGGCAGAATATCATAGTTGCATATCCCTAGAAGCTCTCCTGAAAATTTCAGCCAATTTGGTTGAAAATTCGAGGTGCCCATTCGATTTCAAATTTGTATTGGATTTTGGACCCGTTAGTATGGGGAAAACGGTACTTTTTACATTTTATTCCCCTAAAAATCCAAATTTGAACCAATTAAATTTCTGAGCGAGGTATTTATAGATTTTTATATGGGGAACAACTTTGTAGAACATTGCGAAACGATCTGAGCGGATCTGGCTTAGTTATAAGTGGTTTAAGTCAAGTGGTTTTTCCAGGGTTAACCTCAGGATTAAAGTATAGCCTTTTTATCAAAACGGTCACTATGATCAAAGAAACAAAATTGTCTGACAGGTGAAAAACTTGTTTTCATTTGTTGGAAACACAAACTGAATTCGTGTCGGAATTGAGGTAAGTGTCCAAAAATTTCCGGAGGATTTTCAACTTTTTGACCATCAGTTCCTTCTTTCCTTTCTTTCTAGCCACGGTTATCACAGTAGGAGCTTATGGAAATGGAACAGAGTGCCAATTTAGGAGCAGGTTGGCAGTATGGCGGGAAAGGAGATTCGTATGAAACCAACCAGGGCGAAGGTTAGCCAAGACGACCGGTTCGCGAATACCGATGGGGGCAAACAGATCAAACCATCTCCACACAATATGGGATCCGTGTGGCCCAAACTCAGAAATGTAACTCGGACGAATTAAGAGAAAAATTAGTAGTTAAGTGACTTTCAACGGATGGTCAATATGACCAATGCGAACCCGAACCGAAGCCTCGAACTAACCGTGGCCAACATCGAAGAAGCTCACGGGAACGAAGCCGTGATGGAACCGTGCGTTAATGACAGCAATTCAGTTTCATTTCTGTTTAGAGTTAAACACACAACTTATAATTGAAAATAAAAAAGAAATAAATAATTTTTTTCTCAGATTGGGGTCACTTTTTTAACATACAAATATATGCAGCTTTAACCTTTTAAAAAAAAAAATCTTTTTATGCGAGGGATTTCCGTTTTGCATTTTGCCAATTTTCTGGATCAACACATATTTTTTTGAATACTTAAGCAAACTGGGACCAGATATTGACCAATTACAAAGCGTAACGCCATCGCATTGAGAAGTTTAATTTTAACATCTGGATTAATTAAAAACCAAAAGAGCTCTCATCAATAAAATTTGTAGCAGAAAAAAAATTACATGAGCTTCGTTTTCTGAAAATTTTATTGCTTTTTATTACACGAAATCATAAAAAAACTGCCATCTCCGGTCATCTCGATCCTGATCCAGCGGCGTCGAGTTCTGATTGAAAATGTGGGAGGCGGGGGGGGGGGGCACATGGGGGGCAGCCTATCTCGCCAAGGAAAAGGGTTAACATTTTGGGGGAGCAAAAGGTTCCGTGCCCCCACAAAGTCGGCGCACCTGTCCTGATCTCTTTGATTTTTGTGCCATCATTGTGTGGAGATGGTTTGATCTGTTTGCCCCCATCGGTATTCGCGAACCGGTCGTCTTGGCTAACCTTCGCCCTGGTTGGTTTCATACGAATCTCCTTTCCCGCCATACTGCCAACCTGCTCCTAAATTGGCACTCTGTTCCATTTCCATAAGCTCCTACTGTGATAACCGTGGCTAGAAAGAAAGGAAAGAAGGAACTGATGGTCAAAAAGTTGAAAATCCTCCGGAAATTTTTGGACACTTACCTCAATTCCGACACGAATTCAGTTTGTGTTTCCAACAAATGAAAACAAGTTTTTCACCTGTCAGACAGTTTTGTTTCTTTGATCATAGTGACCGTTTTGATAAAAAGGCTATACTTTAATCCTGAGGTTAACCCTGGAAAAACCACTTGACTTAAACCACTTATAACTAAGCCAGATCCGCTCAGATCGTTTCGCAATGTTCTACAAAGTTGTTCCCCATATAAAAATCTATAAATACCTCGCTCAGAATTTTAATTGGTTCAAATTTGGATTTTTAGGGGAATAAAATGTAAAAAGTACCGTTTTCCCCATACTAACGGGTCCAAAATCCAATACAAATTTGAAATCGAATGGGCACCTCGAATTCTCAACCAAATTGGCTGAAATTTTCAGGAGAGCTTCTAGGGATATGCAACTATGATATTCTGCCCGCCTATCCGATCTAGCTCAACTTTTTGCATTTGTGACGCACCCTAATCGACAGACGGCGATAGAACGACACGATGCATTCTCCAATATTGAACCCCGACCTCTTCTGTTCGGGGAAGAGCGAATCAATTGCCGGTTGGTTCGGTGTAAATCAATCTTACAGCAGAAGCGATCCCGTCGGCGTCGAATCTCGGTCTATTGTGCCCCAATAAAGGCTAATTTATGGGCTTCTAAAAGACAGACAGCTTGACTTGCGAAATGGCCACTTTTCCACTTGAAGCGGGGAACTGAGAAGCTGCTGCTAGCTGGACTGAACTCAATTGAGACGTTTCACACCCGGTGTTGACACAATGGGTGCATAGAACGATGCACAGTTTGGACGCCGAATCAGTCGCAGCAGAGGACGTTTCGACAAAGTCGTGCAACTTCCCAGACGGCGATGACTTAGAGACTTCTCGTCCAGCGAGTTGCATTGAAGCTATAGAGTAGAGCCAACAAACGAGTTTTTGGCATTCTCAATTGATGATTGCATTCTGGACTGGCAGCAGCATCCCGGAATAGCCAGCGCGAGACTTGTATTGATAGCAGGTATCAATTTAATAGCAATTAACTGGCAAGTGGAATCAGCGGTAGCTGTCAGGTTCGGTTTCATTGCAGGAAATATGACTTTGGCTGTTTTGGTGGGTTAAAATTGGAAACTTAAGGTCACCCCGACGTCTGGTCTTTGAACAGAACTAACTGGAATGATTTGTTGTTTAGAGGTTCAAATTAGTGTATATTGCAGATGATTTTTTAAAAAATTCCAAAATTGCGCAAAACGTTTCAAAACTCAATATCTCAATTCGCAATCAGTGAAGTCAGCTCCTGTCATAATATTGTAACCATTATTTTCATGAATAGTAAATAACATAAACTGTCAAAAAAATTGCATTAAAGTATGGTAACACCTGATATGAGTTGATGCAAGTCAAATTGAGCAGTCTAATTATTTGAGGAGCGTATCACCCTTCAATGTGCTTCGATATTTTGAAATTCATAATGAAACCAACACTTCACACCCATCAACAAATGTTATTGTTATGATTCTGAAGTGTGAAAGTACCCACATGCATAGCTTATCAGTAGTTTAAAACCGACCTCATTGAATTTTCAACGGACAATGCATCGACATGCAATCGTGAACTATGACACCGTGTTGATACAGTTGATGTTGAAAGCATTGACGAGTGACTCAAATAATGAGCTCGCGTTCCTTTGTTGTTTGACGCTGAAATGTTGATACTTGGCACATTGTTGTGATTACCCATATTTTACGAGCCAAATTGATTGGCATATTCATAAATTTTGCTTCAGTATCAATTCAAACCCTGTTCCCAAACATGCAAAAGTATTAAGCAACCCCATGTAAAACCGCATAAATCAACTCAGAACAGATGCAAAGTGGTGGTTGTTTTTACCTTCACACCTGTAATCCCGACCTCAAAAGCCAACTTCAAATCCATTCTATTTCGCAATGTCATCTTGGCTCTCAATAAATCTGTCTGCCAAGCTGTTGCATGGGCGTGCGCTGCAGCAACCTCCGAGAGAACTCTACACCCGCGAGACTTGTTTGATCTGGTCGATCTAAACCACTTTTCAACCCTCTCTCGACTCGTTGCTCAATGACACAAAGTTTGCGCCCAAATTGTTCGCCGCAAGATTTCGACCGAAATCCACGGCTTCTACCTGCTACCGAGAGACGTTGAGCAGCAACCACTCGGAATTAATCATCGATACTTCCAAGAACCTGAATTTCGGAGGGGTTGGGCGAACAACACTTGTAAAGTGTTCTACAACACGCAACAAAAAAGCAGCAGCAAAACAAAACAACTGAACAAGAATTGAAATCCGGGGTTGACGGGAAGCTGGGAGGTGGAGCTGAGAATGTGCAGGTCGGCGTAATTATTTGAATTTACCTTCGGGAAATAGGGTTACTTAGAATTTTTTTTCGAATTTTTGATCATCAGTTTTATTATGCAAGGCTCCATTCATTCTGCGAACGGTCATACAAGATGGTGATTAGGACTTTTTTTAAAATAGATACGCTGAAAAATTGACGATCTTTTTTTAATTTGGCTTTTAATTATTAAAACATTAATCCCCCGGGATGTGACTATTTGAAAATGTTCTTTTTTTGGAAAAAAATAAAATATTGCCATATTTTTACAATTTTTTTAAGCTGCAAATCCATTTTGCAATTGAAAATTACTTCACAATTTCTTCGTAAAAATTCACCGTTTTCAAGTTATAGATATTTTGAGATTATGTTTTTCGAAAAAGTGTATTTTTTGCAATTTAAAATAACTTTCTGAAAAAAAACATCCCCGCAAAACTTTTAATCAGAAACCTAGTTATTCTCTGTGTCACCTAACTCTAGCCCTTTCTCAACACACAATACCTCGGAAACTAATTGATCGATTTTATTTCGTCGCTTTTGTGTTAACTTGTGACACGTCTGCTGTAAAAATATAGGACGTGTCATAAGATAGCACACATGCGACGATTTGCTGAAAAGCTAAACTGTTGAGGAATTTAAAACTCAAGCTATACATGTTCCAATGATCAAAATAAGTTTTCAGCCCTTTCAAATAGGTACACTATATTCCTAAATAATACTTTATTTTTGAAGCATCGGGGAATTTCTGAGATTTCTCTATTTTAAGTTGTTTGGTTTTAAATTCCTTTATTATTTATTGTAAACTTTATACTAACAGTTCAGCAAACTTATCAAATGATGTGTTTCATGTGTCATTTACTCATCAAAATGTTTGCAGATTTTGATGACTAAGACAAGAAACAACTTTGTAGAAGGTTGCAAACCGCTAAACATTTGAAAATTATGTTTTGTCTAAGTTTTTGAATATATGGGATTTATTCAGAAATTAAAATCATAAAACAGTGTAAAAATATATTTTTTACAAGAATTATTTGATAATTACATATTTTTTGTGTACAAATATCACGTGTCTACTCTGATTTAGCTTGTTCAACCGAAACTTTGGCAGGTTTGTGATTGTTAATGGTATTATTGAATTTTAATGAATTAATTTGATATTTTCTTAAAAAAACATTAACCAGGAACATAAATACAAATATGATTTGAAATCGAAAATGTACTACATATTACTGTAGCAAGCTTCAAAAGTCATATTTTCATGAGTATAAAATAAAGATAAAATTTTATAAAATGTTTTCTGTTGAAAATGCACTTAAAAGTAGCAATAAAACTCGAGTCTTCCAATTCAGAATGCTGAAAACACCGTCAAAAAAATTTTTTTTTTGAACAAAAATTAAATAATATTTTAACAAAAAAAAACCAAACAGACACTTTCTTTACAAACTATTTGAACAAAAATCATTTCATTTTTTAAAGATGAGATTGATGATGAGAGTCTTATAAACTTCTAAAATATTGCTAATTCCTTGATCATTTAATACAAAAAAAACTAAAACAATCATTTCATACTAATGAAAAGTATTTCTCCTAAAGCTAGCAACAGTAATTTGCAGTTTAATTTCTAGTATTAAACATGTTTTGTATCCATGCAACTGGTTAGTGTTTGATTAAGGAAATATGATATTTATTCATAAAAATCTTATAATACCCTATCAATCTCAAACCTGTAAAAATTTCGGTTGTATCAGCTAATTCCAAGCTGAATCAGAGCAGACCGGTGTTATTTGTACACAACAGTTATGTTATAATCTATTTGTTCTTGTAAAATAATATTTCAATACGGTTTTATTATTTTAATATTTGAATAAATCCCACATATTCAAAAATTCGGTTAAAACTTAATTTTCAAATTGTTTAGCGGTTTGCAACTTTCTACAAAGTTGTTTCTTGTCTTATTCTGCACATTTTGATGAATAAAAGGCACATGAAACACATCATTTGACAAGTTTCCTGGACTGTTATTTAAAAGTTTCCAATAAATTATTAAGGATTTTAAAAGAAAAAACTTAAAATAGACATATCTCAGAAATTTCCCGATGAAACATTTCGCTCTTAGAAGCATTGGAAAGCTGAGAAAATTTCCTGTAAGATACTTTTGAAAGTAGTGATGACTATTTTTTCTCCTTAAGGTTGCCCAGAAAACACGCCGTGTTTTCGATTGCCAATTCGATTTTGCATTTAAGTTTTATTTTGTAAATCTGTTTGACAGTATTTTCAACCATCAATAATACATTTTTTTCTTCAAAAAATGTATCTTCATGCTAGCAGATTTTGCGCCATCTTTAACTCTAGCGCAAATGATGCCGTTTAAGTTTCCTATACATATAAAAAATCATATTGACCTTTAATTTCCATGTGTCATTTTTGTTTTAATAAAACAAATAAAAAAATACAAGGAAAAGTCGATTTGCGAAAAAGTAAAGCATTCAAGTGAAGGATAATTGGGAACATTTGTTTTAAATATTAGAAAACTAATTCATTCTGATAAGATATGTTTTAAAAAGTAAAAATTTAAAACAATTGGCAAAAGTTGCCTGTCTTATAGAAATAAAGCAAATGAACTTCTCTGTTCAGTGGGTTTTCTGTTGCTGCAGATGTTCATAAATTCATAATAAATATCAATAAGATCCAGTAATCAATGTTCACAAACTGTATCGTTCTAAAAACTATTTAAAATATTTTTGTTCATTTAATTGTCTTATGCCAAAAGTGATATATTTTCCAAATAATTTTACCTTCTCACACAAGTAAAATTGTATCAGTGCATATAAAAGGTTTTCAATTTCATCCAATTCACTTCGAAATAGAAAATGAACATTAAGAAAAAACAAAACATATTTTATACCTATCTGACCTCTTTCTACTGAAAAGAAAAAACGCAATTAAAATTTATGCGAAAAAATAAAAAAAAGCCTGCCGAAAATCAAATTTATTAAATCTTAATCGACATTGCCAATGTTTGAAAAAATATGTTTTTTTTTTGCCAACATTTTATTTGCATTTTCTATTATGTTTTAAGATAAAATGAGTAAGAACGCATTTTAAACATTTCTCATTTTTTCACCAATCAATAACACAAAATGTTAGTTCTTTTAAAAAATGCGAACAACAAGCAAATTCTGTCAAATTTCTTGAAAAAAATTTGGCACTGTATGTCGTCTAATATGTTTCTGGAAATAGTCTCACAGCCATTCCACGTTTGGAATGGGGGTTCTTTGGCCCAAATAATTAGACCCGTACTTTTTTGTTTGGCGATTAGGGTGGTCCTATCCGAAATAGGGTGGTTTAAAAAATTGCGTTTTTCGTCGATTTTCGCAAAAATCACATTTTTCAAAAAATCATATCTCCGGAACGACTGACCAATTTTGGAGCGCCACAATTCAAAAGAAAGGTTATTAGTTGGGGTTTTAATGAAAAACATGTTGAGGTCCAAAAAAACTAGCTGAATATTTAAAAAGGTCCTATGAAAATTTCATTTGCCGATTTCAAGGTCTCGGAACCAAAGAGCCCATGTCTGAAAATATTTTTCCCTGATTCCTTGTAATATTTTACATAACATATCAAAAAATTGCGAATATCCATTAACACGTTTCGGAATTATGATTTTTTAAACATAAAAACTGGGTTTTTCGACGCGCCGCGCGCAAAAACGGGAAAATGACGAAAACGGGTAAAAATCAACTTTTTACACTAAAACTGCGCTAACTAACTTGATGCATTTAAAAAAACTGTAATCAATCGATCTAAGGATCGTCAATTATAAGACAAACAAAGAGATTAAAAAAGATTCAAAATTGAAATTTTTAGCCATTCAATGCAACAATAAACAAATAAAATAGTAGTTTATGCAACAAATTGCAAATAGAAGATTTTTTCAGCCCGAGTCGTACATTTATCCATTGAGGTTAACCGAGTTGGATAAATACGACGAGTAATGAAAAATTCAAGTTTTGCAACGAGTTCCATACAACATTTTTTGCAATCCCGAAAAACACCCTTTGAACGGAATTTTAAGCCAAATTGGATTGAAAAGTTCAACTTTTCATCACCCATTTCAGTGTTGAAAAGTGGAACTTTGCAGCACTTGTATCGAAAAGTATTACTTTTCGATTCTTTTATTTTTAGTAGAGAAAGTAGGCCTTTTCGTCATGCGAGAATAACAGGAAAAGTAATTAGTTTCACAATGGAATTGCAAAAAAAAAAATACATATACAATTGTTTTTCCATATAAATTGAAGCCAGTACCAATTTATAAAAAAAAAATCAAGTCTTCAACAGCGTATTACTTTTTTCTTAAAATTTCAGCTGTCAATAGAAATTTGTTACTAAAATGAGAAATTTTCATTGCAAAACATTTTAGTTTATTTATTTCGAATATACGTAATATAAATCTTTTTTTCTTGACATTTGACTTGAGTTGTTTTCAGCATACTTTCTCGGAATTCAAATTTTGATTTCATATTTCACTATATTTTACACTCTTTAAGCATATGATCTTTCAAATCCAGACCGGACTCGATTGTTTAAAGTCCACGAAAAAAACAACTTAAGTTATTAGAAAAATTATTTTTTTTCAGCTCTGAAGTTCTAATTTGATCTCAAAAATACGATTTTATTACTGAACTTTGGACAATTGAGCCTGAAGATAATCGAGCCTGGACTGTATATTTAAATATCAATCAGCTGGTCACCCTAACCCCCCGGGCCACACTCAGAACGGCTGCGAATTCAAGGAACTTTTGAAAGTCAAAAGTTCGAAGCCGCCGCCGTCCACGAGAGCGCGATTCCTGAGGCGCAAAAAGAGCTCGTTTTCCAAAGGACGCAACCAAAGTCGAAAAATATGCCTAATAAGAGAGATATTATACATTCTTGGGCAATGGCCGCAGCCGCCGTGGTCAATTATCATATTTGTCTGATGGCGGCGATTCTTTTTTTTTTTTGTTGCCCTCGCAGCTCGGTAGTGAGTTCGTGGAACTCACCGCAGGACACTCTCTGGAAATTGCGGAAACTTTTCCGCCTAATAATAAACAACTCCTGGCGAACTGGCACCAGGACCGCAACGCCGGGGTGCATCTGGTTCAGACAGGTAAGGGTGCTCCTCTTGAAGAGATTTCTCTGACTTCGAATGGTAGACAGCCCGAAGTTCGTTTCAAACCGCACCACCCTAACCAAACCCCCGGACAATGTTTTCAGGTTGCAAATTACAAAATGCTATTCAATCCGACAGAGGCGGCATTATCGAACCTCCCGAATTTGGTTGGACAACCTGGACGCAGGTTCGGCAGAACTCGATGGGTGTTCTCCGATGGTTGAAACGTTCTGCCAATAACCGCGTTGCACATTCTAATTTGGGCAGGCAACATGACGATGACGACGACGTGGAAGCACAGAATTTAATTACAAACGCGCCACAAACCCATTGCGTAATTCTAGGGTCCCCCCCTCCCCCCTTCCAATTCGAAAAGTGCAGCAAACTACACATTAGCGGCACTCTGTATGGCGACGACGGCGGTGCATGTAAATTTGTGTTGTACAAAGCGGTCGGTTTGTTGGGTTTGTGCACTGTTGACGAGAAAGAAGTAATTACATTCATTGTCTGAATTTCTGACAAGATAAACTTTTGGGAAATTGGACGAGGTTTTCGGTAAAAATATAGAAATGGCCAAAAATAACAAAAAATTGCCAAAAATCCTGTTTTTCAACATTTTCATTTTTAAAAAGGCTTCTTCACAAAATGTGAACTCATGACAATGATCAATTTGGAGACTTTTATGCAAAATTGTCTGGAGAATCGATTTCCGCGTTCGGTTTTCAAAATGTTAACGTTTAGGTCACTTAAAAATATATTGGTATTTTGAGTTGCTCCATCCTGCATTTTTTGAGCCTTTTTTTACATATAAGGCTATTTCCACACAAAAAATCGCCTTTGGATTTTACTTTTTAACCTTTAAATATATTTTTTTCTTTAGGTGTATTTTTTCAGAAATCCCGTCAAATTTTCCAAAATTCATCGCATTTTTTTATGAAGAGCACCGTTTTCATTTTGACGTCTTTTTTCATGTTCAGCTTTTTGCAAAATGAAAACACTTACTAAAGGAAAAGCAAACCCTAAAAAATATATTTTAATATATATTTTAATATACATTTTTGCAGTTCCGTCGTAAAACTTCTTACTTTTCCTGTCATTTTCGAACGACGAAACAGCCCTTTCTCTACCAGATATAGCACTGAACACTGAAACGAATGCTGAAAAGTTGAACTCTTTAGCACAGCACATAGGATCTGATAGTTTTTTCAAAGGGTGTTTTCAGAATTGCAAAAAATATTGTATGGACTTCGTTTCAAAATTTAGTTTTTTACATCACTCGTCGTATTCATGTACAAACCGTACTGTAAAAATCATCTATTTACAACTTGTAGCATAAACTACTAATTCGTAATTTCGTAAAATTTCCTACATTCCACAATCTTTGACATTGTTGGTAAAATTACTGGTTGCTGAGGTTTAGCTTTTTAAGCTTTTTTTTTATTAGAAATTATTTTTTTTCAGTGCCATTTTATTAGCAATCATTTTTAAACTCGCAAAATCTTGGAAACTTTTTGGTACGAATTTCTTTTTTGAAAATTAAACTTGTGTGAAATTGGCTGCTTTTTTCTATGAAACTATTTCGAATTTTGAAAACTTAGCTCAATAATTGAAAATGTCCAACATAAATGATTTTAGCGCTTTGAAAAAGTTAATTTTGACTCTCCAATCTCGAAAAAAAAATCGCAGGAGTTTCATTTTTAGCACTGAGATTTGAAAGAATAGTTTTCAAGTTATCGCGTTGAAAGATGAGGGCCATTGCAAATTTTATTTCAAATTGAAATTGTAGAATGGTTATTTTGGTAGTTTTAATCAAAAACGGTACTTTTACAATTTTTGATAATAATAAATTTTCGGCCAAAGATCGGGAAAAGACGTGTAACATTAGAACAAGAAATATTTTCATAAGTTCATTGATAATTTGCAAATTTCGGTAGTACTCTTGACTTCAAAATTTTGATGGTTGGGCTTGAAATTCAAACCACGAATCTGACCAGAATCGAGGGAAAAACAAATCTTTTTTTCCCTAAATTAAAGTTATAGGAGACTTTTTTTAGCATAAGGATTTTATATAACAAGCAGTCTGATCAAAAAAGTTAAAGAACGAAAATTTTAGGAAATTTTCTCAGTTTTTCAAAAATATTTTCTCAGGGGTGCTTTTACTCCATGAAACATTTATAAATTGCATTAAAACCTAAATATTTTCGAAATTTTAAACTGAAAATATCTTTAATTTTAAACGGTACACCTTTCCAAAAAAAAAGTTGATTGATGCCCTTAAATTTATAAAAAAAAAACAAAATTAAAAAATCCGTAATTCGAGAATGAAATTTTTAAATTTAATAAGAGTAAAATAAAAAAGTAGGGATTTTTTCCGATTACCTTATTTGCCGAAAGTCCAAACTATAACCTTAAAGTTTGCCCAATCACTAAATCGATCAGAAAATAACTTTTGACTATGACTAAATTCTGAAAAGATGAAGATTGGAACTCTAGTTTTTGAAATACAAAAGGAACAAAGGAAAATAAAATTGGAAAATGAGTTTTTTTTTTGGTTTAACCCAAATATTTATCAATTTTCAAACTCAGTAACTATAATTGATCCAATTTTAAATGTTAAGAAACGTGATTTTTCTTGGAAAAATATCAGAATTGTATGATAAATATAAACAAAAACGAAACGAAAAGATCGGACAATTAGTTGCTAAGATATATGAAAACGAAGTTGACTTTAAAGCTGTCGGCCACCATTGCTAGTACCAACCACTAGTGTCTTCCTTTTTATCTACAAGGACTTCGCCGCCCTGGTCTCCTAAGTGTATGAAAGTATGGCACGGAGCGACGGCGCCGAAAACCCATACTTACACAAAGAATTTTAGAGCACTCATGCCAAATATGAGCCCTCTACGACAAAGAGAAGTGAGGTAAAACGGGCTTTGAAGTTTGAGGTACAAAAAGCATAAAAAAATCTTAAAATTGCTCGCATTTCTGTAAAACTTCATTAATTCCAACTCTCTTAGATGCATTCGAAAGTTCTTTTGAAGCACTTCAAAATGAGCCATAGACATCCAGGATTAGTATGACTTTTTCTCATTGCTTTTGCAAATTACTGTTAAAAATGGATTTTTTTAAAACCTCAATATCTTTTTGCAACAGCCTCCATCACCCATACTCCCATAAGTCAAAAGTTAGGGATTTTTATGGACTATAAGCCTACAGTATTAACTTTTTGGCCAATCGCAGTTTTTCCCAAAGTTTTTCAATTTTTCTTTAACAAACTTTTTACAGCGTTCGTCTTTGCTCTGTAGGCTTCCATAGCTGCACTTTTTGGTCTCAATTTTGTCATATTTGAAAACCTCGGAAAATTTCACGTTAGGTAGAAGTAATTTGACTGGAAAAAATGCCATTTAGAATGAATTTAAATATTTTTAACAATTTGTTGGATTCGGGGTTAAACAGGCCTACTTGATACAGCATTTGACGTATTGATCACAGGGTAAATAAAATCTATTTCTTTTTTCAAAAATGCTTTATTAAATTAATTTTTAAATCAAATTTACAACTCCAATACTTCTAACTAACCTGAAATTTTCCGAGGATTCCGAATATGACGAAATTGAGACCAAAAAGTGCCGCTATTGAACCTACAGTGCAAAAACTAACGTTGTAAAATTGTACCTATTTTTTCCTCATAGTCCTCACCAATACCTACAACTTTGCCGAAGAAACCAAATCAATCAAAAAATTCTTTGAAAAGTAACAGATTTCCGAATATTTACGTACCATTTTTGTATGAACAGCTGCCAAAATTGTACAGAGATTTGTGGAATGGCTTCTTTGGTGATAAGAAAGGCCCCCACAAAGTTTGAGGCAAATTAAATAATACAAAAAATAAAAATGGTCGTAATCGGGTGAAGTTTGAGTCACTAGTTGCGAGTGACGATCGGAAGAAATTCAATCGCTTGCGCCAACAGGCCACTACACCTACATATCAACTACAATCAACTACAATCTCGCAGAGCGCTTAATGTGTGCGCGCGTTCAAAGAGATTCTCCAAAACATCGGTGAACAAGCTAGCTGGGAGGTCATAGCTGAGGCAGGGGAAACAGAGGGGTACAATTTCCTTTTGACGGGGTTCGATTTTGGAATTTCAATTCAAGGCATCGCTTGCAGGCAAACTTCCGCATGTCGTTTCCAAATTTTCGTTTGCGGAACTCGTGAGTTAGAACGCTCACTGGAGCTAATTGATCGTTGGAGTGCAAATAGCAGTGTGTCGAGAAACATCGTGTTAGGACTTGAGGCTGATTAAATTTGTTAATAGCTGAATATCATAGCTCAGCCAGATTTAAACTCTGATTTCGTAAATTTCGAAGCTCGCAACAACCTATCAAATTTGCCAAAGTTTTAGTTGTTACTAGCAAGCAGCTTATTTTAGCATCCGTTGCACAAAACTGTATCTTTTATAGCCCCTAAGCTATACCAGTCATCGATCCCAGTCTAGACTAGGGTTCACGTTCCGATGGCCCGCGCGGAGTACGTGCTCATTCCCGGTTGCCACGGTTTATGGCTCTTTGAATAGTTTGGTGTACTTTTGCATATTCCAAGCAACAACAGTGTGCAACTATTTAGCCCAACTACAGTCACGCACCTCCGCGCTCGGGAGTCTCCCCGCTATCGGATGGTCGCAGGTCTATCAAGAAGCATCATCGACGAGGTTCGTCGCATCGATGTTCAGCTGCTGTTGCTGCCTGCATAAATCAATATATTTATCGCTGCACAAACACACCAACTTTGAATGAACTTTGGAATGGGCGAAACTCTCAACGCGGCCAGCCGTCCGTACGGGATCATCGGAAAACAATCGATGGCTTTAAAACTGTCAACAATGCTTAATTTTGACCTTTTTGGGAGCGAATTTCTAACAACTCAACTTGCATGATTTGGAGAAACTCACTTAGAGTTCAAACCAGGAAGTGACCAATTCTTAAAAACAGTGGTCTAAAAAGACTCCACCCTCCCCTAACCGATGGGATTTTTCTAAAGTCCAGAGGTATTTAGTGGTCCGGTCAACTCACTCAACCCGACGGTGCTGATGGTTACCAACGTCAGTGGCCTTTTCTATGCTTGGTGTGTTGCCCCCCTTCGAAGCCGCGGAATTAGTAGTTTCATAGAAAACGGACGTGATTATAATAAATTAAATAATACATCACGCGGGCGCGACCGCGCTCTCACCGTTGTTGGTGTTGTTTGTCACCCAGCTCTAGTAGGAGAGGTCTGCGCTGTTGTTTCGAAAGTACAACGAACCTCAATCAGCTCGACCGTTCGTTGAAGCTCCTTGCCGAGGAAGGGTGCTATCGAGCGGTTTGACTGAAAGACCACATGATTTGGGTAATGTGTAGATCAATATTATTTTTAACTTAAATTTAGTTGAAATACCCTTAATTTAAATTGTTTTGATAGTTCATTTGAGAGATTGACCTAAAACAGTTCAAATTCCATAAACATTTTTATCATATTGTTTATCTTTAAATGTCTTAAGTTTTTTTTAAATTTCAACCCTGGCTTAACGTTTTCGCAAATCGACTTTGCATTTGATGTTTTGATTTGAATTTGATTCGTCCATATGTCAAAAGCAGCTATTTTGCATCAATAGATTTACAAAATTGGCATACATATATGTATATATACATATACAGTATGTAAAAAAAGTATTTACACCCCTTGGGCACTATGCACATTTTGTGATGAAACTTGTAAACAATTTACATGCCGAACATTTTGCTACAAAAAACTCATGAAAAGATGATTTCTATAAAAAGTTATATAACAAATACTATTACAGAAATCAAAAAAGGTGCAAAAAAAGTTTGTACACCTTTCGAAAAATTTACATAAATAAAGTTATTTGTTGATAAGTCACCATAAATCCAGTCTCCCAACTCCAAATAGGCATCCTTGACTGATTAAAAAATAATTTGGATTGAATATAATGTTTACTAAATACTAAGTATAAATGTTTATATAACTCTAGAAATTCCCCATAAAACTTATCTAAACTTAATTCTGCAAACTTTCAATTTAACTAAATGTCTATATATTACCATAGAATTGCTAAATAAACATTCTGGAGTGGGTATAATCAGTCGGATGCCTATTTGGAGTTGGGAGACGTGATTTATGGTGATTTGTCAACAAATAACATTATTTTTGTAAATTTTTCGAAAGGTGTACAAATTTTGTTTGCACCATTTTTGATTTTTCAATTTGTTGCTTGAAAAGGGATTTTTTTTATTGACTTGGTGTTAGAATTTAGAAATAAATGGTTCACTGGAAAATGAGCAAAATTATTTTACTTTTGTTTGCGTAATTAAATCCAAAAACATGTACTTTTTAAATTATTTCATATAATTTATATGCCTTGTGTCAACCAAAATTTCAATTCAATTCAATTTATTTTATTGTTTTATTTTATTTATTTTATTGGGCTAGTAAAATTTTTATTTAAAGATTTTGCCGGGGGCAACTTTTTTTATTTTTTCACAAAACTTCGAAATTTCAATGGAAATTTAAATGCAATCAGCTGAAATTGATTTAAAATGCATTCCCTTGCGTTTAAAGTCATTTTTAGCATGTTTGGGTTGATTTAAACATCTTTTGAATTTTTAAAAATGTTCGATGTTTAGCATCGCAAAAAGTTTTTTTTCCCTTTTTTTTTGTTTTCGTTAAATCTAACTTGAAAAAAATGATTGCAAAACAATTGAACTAGTGTAAAATGCATGGTAAAACACTTTTTGCATTCAAATGTTGGAACTTT
Organism: Culex pipiens pallens; assembly: GCF_016801865.2. Taxonomy (NCBI): domain Eukaryota; kingdom Metazoa; phylum Arthropoda; class Insecta; order Diptera; family Culicidae; genus Culex; species Culex pipiens. The sequence goes on along the minus strand of NC_068938.1, from coordinate 58,855,659 downwards.
GGCTTTTTATTTAAATTTTAATATATATTTTTTAGGGAGGAACAAAAACTTTGAAAAATATTTTCACCGGCCTTAATAATCAATTCACAATTTCTGATTTCTTTTTATCTAATAAAGTTTTGGAGTTCTTTTCAACTATGATTTGTACTATAGTTTATTTTGATGTAATTGTATATTCTAACAATAAATCTAGGAAAAAATTTAAAAAATGAAACTTCGATTAAAAAAACCTTGGAAAACAATAATTTTTAAAATTATATTTAGATGCAAAATCAAATTTGTAGTTGAAAATGACAAACCGATTTTATTGATTAATTTTAACATAAGTTAAGTTATATGCAATCTTAAGTATTTTTAAGTAGTTTTAATATTTAGCAATTTAATTTTTTTTGTAAACAAAATGAAGTCTTGCAGAAACTTTAACATATATTAGAAACGGCTTAATGTGACAATTAAAATCATAATTATTTTTTTCTCGCGAAATCCCATTATAAATCCATGCGCATTAGATGCCTTTTTGGGTCCCCTTAATCGTTAAACAAATTATCGAAAATTTAATTTGCATATTTTCCCGGGCAGACGGTAATAACAAAATTCACAAACAAATACTCTTAAAAAACCAAAAAGTGTTATGAAATGTTCTTGAAAAATCCATTTTTGCATAAGAGTTTAATATCAGTTTATGTTATCATAACAAAATTTGTTATTGGGTTGATATTGGTTGAAAGCTAAAACAACTTTTGAATAACATGTTTTTTTATGGAAAAATAACTCGAACTGTTGTTGGGATGATCGGATTAGTTGTTAAAATAACAAAAAAGAAAAACAAAGATTTGTTCGAAGAATAACAAAAAATGTTATTAGTCTGTTATTACAATAACAATCCAATAACAAAAAAATCACAACGGCGAACAACAAAACTTGTTATAAATATCAAAAAATGTTATTCTTACGTTGGTAACAAGTTAAATTAAAAAAAAGAAAATATTTATGTTTATTATGAACATCAACAAAGAAACCAAAGCGATCGGAAATTTACAAATTTTTTTACATTCGCAAAATTTTGGCATTTGTTGTTAATGTAGTTCAGATTACAAAATTTATTTTTAAAAAAATTATAGATCCTTTGTGACTTTAGAAGAGGTCCTTTAACTCTATACAACCAGATCCCTTTTTTAGACAAGCTTCATTCGAAAAATTCGCCAAAAATCAAGTTTAACCTATTTTAAATCTTCAAAAAGCATGGGAAAGGAGAACTCTTAAAATTTCAGAACATCCTGGGTTCAGGGTTGTTAAAATATCAAAATATCAGCTCTCAGCAACTACAATTATCCCGCCTGAATAATTACGCCTCAAATACAACTGCTCTTCTCTCTTCATTGAAACTCTCAGCGCCGAACATAGCCGAACACGTTTTCGTGTTTACCCACTCGCGATTGACATTTTCTTTTTCTCTCTCATTCCCGCTTCCACGATCATCCTACTGCAACAGCGTTTAAACACAAAATCCGCCACAAAACCAATTTCGCAAACGCAGTTTAACGGAACGTCATGCGTGGTCGGCTCCTAATCGCCATCTCGCTGAGATTGAGAGACTCAGCGGTGAGAGCGCATAGTTTGGGAAAAGAGGAGGAGTGATAGTGAGAGAATGACATCGCTGGGAATCACAAGACACAAGAAGAGATCTCACAAGCTATAGTGACGGCCGCTATACTCTCGGATATTTTTGGTGCAGAGATAATCTAGTGATAGCGTTTCTAGCACTCATTTGCAACACTGCCTGGGTTTAATGAGTTTACTTGTTCCATGTGACTCTGTCAACTTTAATACATATTTTCCTAGGTCAACTTTGTCCGGATTATTTTCTTAGCTAAATAGCAAATGAATAATTAGGTTTTGTCTCAGATTACGGCTTGACTCTATTTGATGCGACTGAAAAGCTTTAAGTTTGAGCCTAGAAAATTTGGAAAACATTTTACAAAAACGGAACACAGCTGGAAAGTAATAAAAACATCCAATTAGCAATAGATAATGATTGGAGTTTGTAAAATAGTCTTAATGCTACGAATAAAAATAAAAAAGTAAACAAGATCAATGCATATGAAATAAACTAAACTTAAAAATAAATAAGAAAACACATAAAAAAAGAAAAGTCAGGATATTCGTAGAACATAAGTTTCTCAAAATACCTCCTGAAAACGGGAAAAATGAAAATGATCGAAACATTAATTTGAGAACATGGGAGGTTCTCAAAAGCTCACTTTGTCAGCCTTTTCGAAGATATAATTTTTTTTGCATCGTAATCTGCGCCTTTTTTGATCAATCATAAATTATATGGTATTTGAAATCAATTTTTTTTAAAAGCGCTTGAAGAGCTAAATTCAGGTGAATGTGATGTTTTAAGTACGTAATGAGCTCTAATTTCGTGTTGCAAAATTGTTTTCACACTTTTAAATAAAGATATATACAAAATACTTTGTGTAATGGCACAAAGTTGCAAACGCAAAAAACTCAGAGAAATTCATTTAAAAATGTTAAAAAAAAATTTTACTACCTTAACCCTCTACCGCCCAAATTTTTTTTTCGAAAATATTTATTTTTCCCGTGTTCAGGAGGTCATTTTGAGCAACTTTTTTTCTACGAAAAACTTTACTTCTCTTGTTTTATGTTTTTCTTGTTTTATTTTTAGTATTTTAATTTGCATTTATCTCGTTTAGTTTATGTTTGTTTTTGGTAGTATTTGGCCTATTCTACCACCTCATATAATTACATTTTGCCTACCTAATTTGTTCACTTTTTTACAGTCACTTTTTCAATTTTTTGCATGTTTTTCACATTTTCTGTTACAGAATGGCACCATCATCAAATTGTAAAAAAATGCGTAGATGCATAGTCTGGGACACTACAAACATTACTGCATACTTCTTTTTACTGAAAATATAGGAAATGTTAGTAAAAAACACAGCCAAAGTTGACCCCTAAAAAAATTCAAAAATTTTCAAAACATTGGCAAAGTCACCTAAAACAAGTTAAAACTCCAACCCTGAAATTTTCTAAAATTTTAAGAGCTCTTCTTTCCAATGCTTTCTAAAGATCAAAAATCGGTTGGAAAATTGGTTTTTGGCAATTTTTAGATCGAAGCCCGTCTAAAGGCGGGGTTAGGTTGTAGAGGGTTAACTAAATTGAAAAATAAGTTCTAAAATATGATTAGACCTTAATTGTCAAAACATTCAAGCCTTCATTTTCTGGCCCTTTTTATTGACCAAATCCAAATCCAATGATTATTGTGAGGGATTATTTTTGTCGAGACAAAAATAGCCTTTTTGCTGTTACGGTGTAATGGATTCTTCGAATTTTGGGCTAACTTTGAATTCGGCGATAGAGATTTCCATCCATTCTTCTTCAAAATAAGAAAAATCTGGTTCCATGGAAAAGCTTTCGTGGAACGACAAAAAATAGATTTTTATTCTGAGGCTTTCGTAAAAATAACAATTCTTTGATTGAATCATAGCTTTTCACACATTCGTGCCACCGAGATTCACCACACACTTTTGCCTGTACTTATACCACGGTTCGTTATTTACTTCGAGCCCGTGAAGGCAGCCAGGTGCGCGAACTTACTGAAGCATGGCAAAGAATTGAGGAAGCTCACACACGGTGGTGGCGCTGATTCGCATTGGAAATTAAAATCAGTTCCCGAGTGGCTGCTCAATTAGCGTTCTGTTGTTCGGTTCCGCGAATCTTCATTCGCGAATTCATTCACGGTGTGTGGAATTCGTTTGAAAAATGCAGCGAGCCGAGTTAGGTAACGCTGTTTAATCTCTGCGATAACGCGATGCCAAAATTGCAACGCCCGGTTTAATCACACCAGCCAGGTTCTGATAAGCGAATGTCATCGAATGCAGCTGTTGCATCACGGAATCCACCCCCGCACAAATAGAATCGATTGGCTGAAAATGCTCAAAGAGTGATTCGCCTTCTCTGATAAACGTAATCCTTATCGAGGTAAGGGGTGAGGTATGTTGTATTTTTCATTATCACACCTCTTGAACCACTTGGGATGGCCCACGGGAATCGGGACCGAGTTCCGGAGGGGCACCGTGAAAAATGTCAAGAAACCCAACCAGAAATTCGCTGACAACCAATGCCAAAATCTTTTTGTTACACTTGTTGCTACCTTTTCTAGCAACCTCCCTGCTCTTCAATTTAATTAAAAAAAAAAAATTAAAAACTTTCCACCGTGCCTCACGATTTGACACGATTTGACGCGCGGAGGTCAACAAGTTGTTGCCGTTGTTGTTGCCGTTGTTGTTGCCGCCAGGTAGAGACAACAAACAGCAGGCAATCATCCTTCATTGCTGCAATCCACACGATAAGGCAGCACAGCGATACCGAGCCTGGCAGCGTCAACTTTGAGCTCATAAACGTGACAAATGACGAGTTCGTGGAGCTTGCGTATGTATGAGCAAACTTTTCAGAAAAGCTCATCCAGTTAAGAGCAGAGCGCTTTGAATAAATGAAAATTCAATTAATCAGGAGTTGGAGATAAGTTTGGAAGGGAAAATTTATCTTCTTTGCTGTGTTGGTACGATGAATTTACTGAGTTGTGATGACTTGTTTTAACTGGGAAAAGTTTTTATCCGATGCGCTGGATTGTAGTATCATTGTTTGATCTGCTTTTCAATCAAAACTTTCGGTTACTTGTGCGTTTTCTAACTTTTATTGTTAAAACACGTTACAAAGTCCATTTTTGTATACGATTAATGTAGGTAACAAGGTTGTTAACGATAAAATGATCATGGCTCGATAACGATATCGTCAATAACTCATTTTTAAAATCTTTCTAAAGTCGACTTAATCAAACCAAATCATTTTAAATTTTCTATCCTTTACAAAGAACATATTTTTTGAAACTTACTACAGTTTCAAAGTATGAATACTCAAAATTGTTAACAAAATACCGTATCATAAGAAGCGAAATTTTGAATGACTGTTCACTTCATCAGAGTTTTTTTATTTTTTTTTGGAAAATACTTAAATGTTCACAAAATATTGTATTTTTTCGAAAGTACTCAAATTTTTATGATTTGCAATATGGGTATCAAACGAAGCGAAATTTGGTGTTTATATCCAGTTTAACACTAAAATTTTCACAAAATACAGTATTTTTCGAAAAAAACGCAAATTTTCAAAATTCGCAAAGTAAGCGGAATTTTGAATGCATTTTCACTTGACCCTTTACTACCCAACCAAAAATCAATTTTTCACCCAAATTTTTAGCTTTAAAAAGCATTGGAAAGAAGAACTCTTGAAATTTTACAAAATTTAAGGGTTGGAATTTTGACTTGTTTATTGTGACTTTGCAAATATTTTTAAAAGTGTAATTTTTTTGGGGGTCAGCTTGAGCTGTTTTTTAACTACCATTTCCTATATTTTAAGTAAAAAGAAGTATGCAGTTTATTTAATTGTCCCAGACTTTGCCCCTACGCATTTTTTTTTTAAATTTAAAGGATAATGGTGCCATTCTGCAGAAAATGTGAAAAACAAGCAAAAAATTTAAAAAAATGACTGTAAAAACATGAAAAAATAAGAAAGGCAAAATGTAATGATTGGAGGTGGTAGAATAGAAAAAATTCGAAAAATACGGTATTTTGTGAACGATTTTGAACATTCATACTTTAAAACTTACTACATTTTCAAAAATATATTTTTAAGTGAAGTATTGATAATTTAACACTATTTGGTTTAATTAAGTTGATTTTAGAAAGATTTTAAAAATCAGTTATCGTTCATTATCGGCGATAAGATTATCGCCGATAGAATTATCGAAATAACGATAACGATAGAAAAAATAGATCGCTAGACGATAACATTATTGACGATAATTTTATCCATTAACAACCTTGGTAGGTTCCCTTTAACATAGTTATATATTTTTACTAAAAAACGGTTTCCATGTCAAGGCGATTTTCAAATTTATGGTGTTCCAATCCAACTTTTTTTTGCAACTAAAACAACTTTTTCGATAAAAATACTTGAAAAAATGGATTTTTTTAAATCTTTTATATTAATGTAAAACTCAACATTGTATCATTTGAAAATTTAATAATCTTAATTCGTTTACGGAAACCATTCACATATTCCGTATGAATATATTTTAAGTATTTATAATTCAATTTAAGTATTGTTTTATAAAACTTTTTGTGTACATTTTGTATGACCACAGAAGTCTTCAGAAGTCACACAAGTCAGTCCATACAAGTCTCCATACAATTTTGACAGCTTGTCCATACAATATTCTAAAAATATATATTTAGAACGAATTTTATGATCGATTTTGAAATTGCATAAGATTTAAAAAAATCAGCACACTCCAAAACCAATTTACCGTCATCTTGGGCGAATCGGGACAACAGTCTGAATATGACAGCAGTTTTTTATAGCACTTAAAAGCTTGAAAATTGGGAAAAGATGCACTATTTTTGTTGTTCTGTTTCTGTTCTATCCGAAACTAATCAAACGTATCCAAAAATTCTGCAGCAAAAAGGCTAAAACAGCTATCCCAATTCACCCCATGTGTCCCGTTTCGCCCAGATGACGGTATACATTTTTTTTTATTTAGTTAATAGTTTAATTACTCCTCACGAGTCGTACTGCTCAAAATAAAAAAAATATTGAAAAATGTTACTTTTCGATACTAGTGCGTTGAACTTTTCAGCACTCTTTTCAGTGTAAGGGTATTTATTTTCTATTCTGTTATTTTTGTAGAGAAAAGTTTTCTATCACTCATTTGCAAAACTGCTCGACGGCCCGGATAAAAAAATACCATTTGATTACCATATTGGATCATACAATGACACTTTGAGAAATGGTAACTATTTGTGAAATCGTTTTTCAATTTCCCAAAATTAAAATTTAACTATATTAAACTATTTGTGAACTGTTTGATTGAAGGTTACTTTTTGCCAAATAGTACTTAAACCATTTATTTACCATACACCAAACAGTTTTTTGACGAAAATAGTACTGAGTTTTTTAAGGTTACCATTGCTAACCACCCTTATGCCAGATGGTTAAACCATTTGTGAGATAGTAAAAATTCATGCCAACCATATAAATACCATTTTTAAAACAGTAGTCAAACATTTTTGGAAATGGTAGTAACAATATAGTTTAAAGTTCAATTACCATATGAAAAAAAGTTTTTATATGGTACTTTTTTATGCGGGGGAATTGCAAAAAATATATGTGGAGTTTTTTTTTAAAGGTCCAATAAACAAAATTTCCAGTTTTTTCTTTTTGGGTGTTTTTGAAACCGCCTTGAGTCAGGGGTAGTGAAAAACACCCAAAAAGCAAAAACTGAAAATTTGGTTTATTGGACCCAAGATTGGACCTTAAAAAAAAAAAACTCCAGATATGAATATATACATCGGCTTAATTTTTAAATTTTACCTTACATTTGAAATAGAAATCAAAATAGTATTTTAGAATTAATCAAATTATAGAGAACAGTTGCAGAACAAATTCTTCTAAATTTGTATCAGTTTTGGTTGAATGTGAGTAGAATTATGCCCAGTTTCTTAAAATAAAAACTTTCTTTAAAATGTCCAAATTTAACTCTGACGAAAAAAATATCCATAAAGTACAACAAAATTTGACATAATTTTCAAGTTTCAACTAAATATTACAATCATTTAAGTAGGCGGTGTCCATAATGTAGAAAAGTGAATGGAATAGACCGTTTGTTTACATCCAAGGTTTCACCCTTTTGAAAAGTTACTACGGAATTATTCTCTTGAAATTAACATCAATTTCAGCAGAAAGTTGTACCGTAAACCCAGGTGACTTTGAAAGGATTTTAATTTGTTTTTGGAATATTTTCCAACAGGTAAGGTTTAAGGTGTTCAATCTTTATTTTTACGTCAAATGTACCATCACTTAAGAAGCTGATATAGTTTTTATGAAAAAAAAAAAATCAATGTTTATATTTAGCTAACTAAGTTCATAAGCTTTTAAATTAAATACACATAAATTTTAGGTAAAATTATTAAAAAGTCGGAATTTGGCCTGAAATTGTTAAAACTAGTTTTGTTTATAAAATTATCGATTTATATTGCATTTTATACTGAATTCGAAGCACGAATCACAAGTTTTCATGAAATTTGTTCAACTGAAATTGTCTATAAATTTTGAGTTTTGTTTTAATTGTGTTTCAAAAACACATATAATTTATTATTTACAAACTTATTCAACCTTCTCCTAGTGGAAAAACGTCCAAAGAATCAGAAAATGCATTCCGTTTTCCGATTCAAAATCATGTTCATTGAGAAAATCATGACACTTTGAGAAGTTCAAAATAATGACTTTCATCAACATTTTCTTAACTATAGTTAACTGACTTTTTAATCTTTTCAAAACTTTATGAAAACTTCTTCTTGAAGTACTTTGGACACTTCTCTACCACGGTCAGTATGATTCTAAACCATTCCTTACGTATTTTAATTGTACTCTTCATTTTGCGGAAAAATCGCAAACCTATCAAAATCACCCCGGCTATGAAAATCGCCCCGTTTTACGGTACCTTTTTTCTCGCACTTGTCTGTTGTGAAAAAGATGTATCCTAAAAACATATGCCAAAAATTTAAAGTTAATTTAAGCAAAAAAAAATAGTTGTACCATGAGTTTTTGTTTTAATCACAGAACCACATAGTTTTGACTGCCCATTAAATATTCCAAAACCCGCCGTCCAAGACGCCAAGTGGCCACCCTAATTAGACTCCGTCCGAACCGCAGCAGCAAACCACAACAAATGGTTGCAGTTTTCCTGGGGGCTGCGCGGACACTGCGGTTGACCACCACCGCGAAGACCTCATTTGCGGTCATCGCGCCCAATTGGTAGGAATCCACAATCAAGCCAGCCTTTGTACGCGCGTTCGATTCGTTGTTGCCAGGTCAAAAGCCCCTCTCCACGGGTCAAACCTAGGGCAGCCGTAGCAACCGCCAAGTGGCCATCTGTTTTGGCCACTTTGTCGGGGCTTCCTCCCTTAACGACGCCGGGGACAATTTTTGGGGCACGGAAAAGTTTGTTTCTTTCTTTGACGCGCTGTTTGTTCTCCCTCCCCATTGCCTGAAAGTAGGCAAAATACAGTCATCAATTTTCATCACACGACAGCGGCACGTGGCGCACTGGAGGCTCCGCGAAACAGGCCAAAGCCGGCCGGCTTTCTTGGAGGCGTCAAAGCTGGGAAAATTTCAAGACGGGTGCAGGAAATTGAGAGATTTTTAGGCCGGCTAAATTGAGTTGTTGTTTTTTGTTGCCTCTACGGGCTAATGATCGTTTAAGGAAAAAAATCCAATTATCGCGTCATTTTTCCGAGATTTAAACACATTATAATTTATGAAGGGCGCTTGAACTTGATGTGGGCTCAAAAAGTTTAATTTCATAATTGATGTCATCTTGATGTATACAATTTAATTGAATAAATCTTATTTAAAATGTTAACTAAATAAGCAACAAAATTGCGCTCCATGCTGGCCGATACTGCAAAGGCACAGATTTGACTAGACAAAGGTTTCGAGATCGATTCTCGATATCGACAGTTTTCTGTAGGGGATTTTTTTTCTGAGCTCTTGCTCAGGCTCACTTTCAAAATTTATCAACAACTTTACAACGAATTCCATCAAAAGGTCGAAGCACAATTACGATTCTAGGACAACGCAAGTGTCGATCGTAAATATCGAGACCAACACATAAACACACAAACATACAAAAACAAACACAAACACGCAACCAGCTGATGATAGCAATTAGCTCCCTTCCGTGTTCCTCCTGCACCAACCCCTCGTCCAAATAGACAAGGCCGCTCATTCGAGGTCCGAGCCGCTCGAATCAAGCTGATAACTCGCGATACGCTCTCTTTTGCTCTTTTTTTCTTGTTTCTCTCCGTCTCTCTCTCACTAGCGCTCACTTAAAAATAATGCACATGTGCGCTCTGCCGGCAAGCGACAACACACACACATTTGGTGCGTGATGCGTTCTGGGATGTTGTTTTGTTTACTTTTGTGGAACCGAGAGCACTGATACGAGTAGAGAAAAACAAACAAGCACGAGCGCTGAAAAATAAACGTCGTCGTGCTGAACGAGAGAAGCATTTGAAAAGAGCGTATGGTAAAAGTTGAATTAAAATCATGTAAACAGTATCATGTGACTGTAATACAGTACGAAACATTTCGTGATATATCTTGCTTAATTTTTTTAGATATGGCTTGAAAAGTGTAATTATTCATCTACTCTTTCTTGACCATAGCTGGGAGACAAATTAAAAAAAAAACTCTTTCTAGCCCATCTTTTTTTTTTATTTCCTTACAAGATTTTTTTCTTATTTATTTTCTATAAGCAAAAGAATAAAAGGAGCAGTTTGTCTTTTTAGATAAAATCATACACCTTTGTTGTTTATATAAAAAGCAAAACTGGATAGGTTATAAAAAAGGAAAAAAAAACTTAAGCAGCAATAATACGTTTACGATAATAAGCAAATTTTTGATTGAATCTCGTACGAACCGAATTTTGATACCAGCACAATTTACATGAAAACAACATATTTTAAAATGCATTGCTCATTGAGTCAATAAAAACTAATAAAATGTTCATATATTGTGCTTTATTTACTTATTTATCGAATTCCGAGATTTTCAAAATGACTGTATTGTTTATCAAAGAATCAAAACTGAGACATTTGGTTTATACTATACTATACTTTACTATTTGAAATTTTTGTTTTCTCCCTATTTTTTTCTACGGTGGGCAGTTTTTTTAAATCGATTGCAATTTGTTTTAAATGCAATTAAAAAAAAAACGAAAAACTTCCAAATTTTAATGGCAACAGAAGGCTAATCAACTGAAAACATTTTAAACCACATTTTCCTTATTTGGATGTTTTGTGAAATACCTATGTATCACAAAAAGTTTTATTTGCAGCAAAAAAAAAAAAAAAAAAAAAACATCAATGCTTAGATATTTTGAAAACTAATGATTACAAAACAACTGGCTGGTGTAAGTATAATGCATTTCAAAACACCTTTTTCATCAAAATGTTATTATTTTAAAGTTTTATGATGTTCGTGTGATTTTCAAACATTTTAGAAATAAAGTTAGTATAATTAAACTTGTGATTTTATTGTGTATTATAAATGTTATTAGAATTTTGGGAAATTTTTTACCAATTATTCATAACCTAGTTTATTATTATTTTATACTTAGGCCGTTGCAAATATTTTTCAAAGTTTATTTAATATTTGCAACGGCCTTAGGTAAATATAGCTTAAACTATGGGTTATTTTGGCTATAAAATGTGGTATTTTAACTAATTTTCGCGATTTTACAGAAGGCGCGTAATCCGAAAAATTTGCCCCTGCGTGATTTTTTTTTATTGAAATGCCGCAATATTTGAGATATTCTTTTAAACTTTATTTTTTTAATTCAAGTGCTTCACAAGATTTCAACAAGCGTTTTGGAAGCAATTTCCCAATTAAATAAATATATTGCTTGTTAGATTTAGAACTTTTTTTTCGAAGATATTGTTTTTTAGAAAATTCTAAGAAATGTATATAATTGATTTTACACTTCCAGTAAAATTTATTTATCCCACAAAATTCCGCTGTAATAATACAAGACAGCATTTTTATTTTTATTTTTAAAACCTAATGAAAATATTGAAATAATGATGAACAAACGTTCAATGTTATAAAAATAAGAAAAAAATATTTAAAAATTTGGAAGATAAATTATGTTTTTGTTTGCTAAGCATTTAGAAATGTTAAATATGTTTTTAAATTATCAATAAATCTAAATAACTGCTTTTTATGTAGTGATGACCAAACTTGATTGAAAAACTGCTTAATAAAACAAATACAACTTTTTTAAATTAGTTTACTGATTCTTATTTTAAAAAAAATATTATGATCTGGATGTGCTTCATTTCGGAGATATTGCAGCAAAAATAAAATTATAATGGCTGAATCAAAATTTAAACTGACGGAAATTCTTCACAATTTCCAAAAATTTAACTATCACAACTAGAGGGTTACGAGCGGGAATTCCCGGGAAAAATTTCCCGGGAAATCGACCATTTTTTGACCTCTCGATTCTCGGGAAATTTGGTCGAGACTCCCGGGAAATTTTATACACATAAATATCGAAGCAACATTATTTAAGCAAATCATAAAACAAATGAGAAATTCTAAATTGTTTACAAAATTGGGCTCTCTAATTTTCTTATTCAGAAAGAGTAAATTTAAATTTGTCAAAAATTCTAATAATTATAATTGAGATAAGCCAAAACAATGTGGATTCCAAAATTTACCTTACTTAACAGTTATACCCTAGAAATGGAAAACTAAAAAAAAATTGAATATAATTTTTATTTATTATTTCTAAGAGGGAAAAGCCAAGTCAAGATACGTTCAATTTTCATATCCTCCTCTTTTTTTTGGTGCCAAATAGTCATTTTGTGACTCGCATCTACCTTAATATTAAATTATATTTTGAAAAAAAAAAAAATTAAAGCTCTTGCATTGTAAAGTTCAGGTACAGCAATTGTGAACATGCGGGATTTTCTGACAACTGTAAAAATTTCATCAGTGAATATTTACAGTTGATCTTAGTTTTCCTTCTTTAAACAACTTTAAATTGTTGTTTTGAGTCGTTATTTATCCTATTGTAAAAATGCCACTGCAAGGAAATTTAATATCTGCTACATTTTAACTTCACAAAAGTCTATTAATAAGTTCATGCAACTTTTGAAAAATCACTTAGTGCGAATGATGATTCCTAAACATTTGAAACTACAATGTTGGGTCCAAATAAGCTCATTAAACGATCTTGTATAAACAGATTCAGAATGAAGATCAAAAGGAAGAAATAGTCCCTCAATAATGAGGCTACTAAAATTTACTTTATATTATTTTTTTTTACTTTTTTACTTAAATTAACGTTTAATTGAATAATTATTAACTATTTGTAACTAAAATTGTTGAAAAAAAAAACAAATTTATTATTATTCTTTTTAAATTATTGGCATTTTTGGCATAATTGAAAAAAAAATCCCGGGTCCCGGGAATTCCCGGGAAATTGCAAAATTCAACCCTCGATTCCCGGGATATTGAAAATCTCGTTAATCGTCACCCTCGAATCACAACTTTTTTTTCAAACAAATCATTTGTGCCAAGGGGTAAACAAATAATAAAATATAAAAATGTTATTTACAAGCCATGGTATTAACCCTCTACAACCCAACCCCGCATTTAGACGAGCTTCAATTTAAAAATCGCCAAAAATCCATTTTTCAACAAATTTTTGATCTTTAAAAAGCATTGGAAAGAAGGGCTCTTAAAAATTTAGTAAATTAAAAAAATATATTTTTTTGCTTGTTTATGTGACTTTGCCAATGTTTTAAAAAGGACCTTTTTTTAAGAGGTCAACTTTTGCTGTGTTTTTTACTATCATTTGCTTTTTTTTAAGTAAAAAGAAGTATGCAGTAATTTTTTTAGTGCCCCAGTCTATGCCTCTCCCCTTTTTTTATAACTTAAATATTAACGCTGCCATTTAATAGCAGAAAATGTGAAAAACAAGCAAAAAATTTAAAAAGTGACTGTAAAAACATGAAAAAAATGAGATAGGCAAAGTGTAATGATAGGAGGTGGTAGAATAGGCCAAAAACTACCAAAAACAAACCTAAACTAAACAAGATAAATGCAAATTAAAATACTTAAAATGAAACAAAAAATAAAACAAGAGAAGTAAAGTTTTTCATAGAACAAAAGTTGCTTAAAATGACCTCCTAAACACGGGAAAATAAAAAAAAATCGAAAAAAATTTGGGCAGTAGAGGGTTGAAATTTGAATGAAAATAGTGTTTTCAAATGCATTTTGCAATCATTAGGTTTCAAAATATCCAAGTATTGAATAGTTTTTTTTTCGTGAAAAATCTTTTTGTGGTACTGTACATTGGAATTTCACAAAAAATGAAATGACCCCTGATTTATCAGACCGATTTTGAAGAGGGGCGACATAAACTATGAAAAACATTTGTAACGGCCTTATTGAAAGATCTAAAATATTAAACATCTGTTTTTATAAAATTGAAAGTTAAATGCCTCAAAACATTATTAAGTTATATCACATTTAAAGTAATTCATATTTTTGTCAACGTATATCAATTGACACACACACGTACGCTTCTGTGGTTGAAAGTGAAAACGACTTTTTAACAAACCCGGAGAGAACAAATTGTAATAAAATTAAACAAACCCATCATGCTGGTAGCGGCGCACATTTTCACGAACGTAACGAGGTCAACACAACGCGCCAGAGTGAAAGAGACACGAAACAAAACAAACCAAAAGTAAAAGCCTTTTCTAACTAGATGAGGGCCTGTCTGAGTGTGCTGTTTGTGGTGAGTCAGGATGAAACAGAAAGTGAAAACCGTAATCTATGGCGTTCTAGGTGCTATACTAATACTTCTGGTGGAAAAAGAGAGCCGCACGCGATTCTCACACAATCACATGTGTCATGTGATGATGTTGCGGGGGGGAATTTTTCAAACTCAGCTGCGCGCTGGTGGAAAATAAGAAAAACCAGAGCATAGTTCAACGCACCGAAGGGGCATCGGCATTCAAAGATGCACAAATGCACGCGTCCCAAAAAGGTTAAAAATATCATCTCATCACACACACCGAAACTCACTCGCGAGTCGCGATTGAAAAAGGCTGAGCGAGGAGAATGAATCTAGAAGAGATTGAACTCGTTTCATTCGTGATGGTTGTGTAACGGTTGTGGCATTGATAAGGCAAGCAGCGCGCTAATGAAGTGTCTCTGCTCATTGAGGATGCATCAGATGATGATGTTGGTCCGGGGTCGGTGAAGGTTCATTGAGAATTCTCGGCACGAAAGTGCACACGAGGGCGGTGTTTGCGTTGGTTTGTTTACCGAGATGCAAACACGCGCACACGAGCTACAGCGGTTATCGTGACGAATGCTACGTGCTGAATATGGGAAATTGGTCTACTTAAAGTTATGTTATATTTAGTTTTTTTTTTCAAAAATTGTGATTTGGTTGATTTTTTAGGAGAAGGCATTACTGAAAATACTGAAGAGACATGGTGTGCCTTTAAATTCCGTTCTTTACTTAGGCTGGTACAAATTTTATTTAAAGTTTTTGTCTTCCTTCCCTTCAAAGTTGGCTCGAAAAATCAGGGGGCCAAAAAATATTTAAAAAAAAATTCGAAATTTCAATGGAAATTTAAGTGAAATCGGTTGTAATCAATTTAAATTGCATTCCCTTGCGTTTAGAACCATTTCTCGCAGATTTGGGTTAATTTAAAAAAAAAACTTTTGAGTTTTTGAAAATTTTCGGCGTTAGCTGAACCAGCCTCCGGCTGTTAGCTCATTAATAATTATAAATAATAATAAAAATTTTCGATGTTCATTACAGCAAAAAAAAAATTCACTGACATTTTTGTTTTTGTCAAATTATACATTTTTTGAAAACTAATGATTGCAAAACAACTGAATTTGTGTAAAATGCAATTAAAAACACTTTTTCCATGCATATGTTAAAACTATGGATTGTTATTTCAATATTTATATATTTTTTTATTTTTTTGTCGCCGAGGGACAAAAACTTTTAAAAATATTTGCATCGGCTTTATCAACATCTTAATAGAAGAGTACATTTTCTACAATTTCGCAAATCACAAATCTATGTATTTTTTAATTTGAATAACCTCATTACATAAAATAAAAAGTCAAATAAAAAAATGATTTTTTAAAGTAAACCTATTTTTTAAAACAATACTTTGTCCATGCATTCGCTGCGTCAAAATAAGTTAAAAAATTTTGGGGGCTGAACATACAAAACGGCATGAGGATATTCGAAAATCTATTCAAAATCGATTTGATGTCATCTGCAAAGTTATAGGTTATGATTATGATTATGATTAGGACTATTGTTTTAAAAAATAGGTTAACTTTAAAAAAAAATCAATTTTTAACTTGACTTTTTATTTTATATAATGAGGTAATTTTCCGCCAACTCACATGAAATCCAAAAAGGTTTTTTTTTATGCAAAAAGTTTTTCGTATTTTTTCGAAAATACTTAAATTTTCATAATTTGGAGTATGGGTTTCAAAAGAAGTGAAATTTTGTATACATTTAAACTTGTTTTTTAATACTTAAATTTCCACAAAATATTGCATCGAAAAATCTCAAGTTTTTAATAATTTGCAATATGGGTTTCAAACGAAGTGAAATTGTGTATGCAATTTCACATTTTTTTGTAAATCATTAAAATTTTCACAAAACTTCGTATTTTTTTTAAATTCACAAATTTACATAATTTTCAATTTTGATACTTATATACGATGTAAAATTTTATATGAATCATAAAAAAATAAAAATGTTTGTTTGAAGCATGAAAAATTTCGCTTTTTTGATATTCATATTGAATACAGCCCAGACTCGATTATCCGAAGCCTCCATTATCCAAAGTTTCGATTATCCGAAGTTCGATTATCCGAAGGTTTGTATTAGACTTCGGAAAATCGAATCACGAACAAAAAAATTTTCGCATTTTTTCATTTTCTTGTTTTTAACATAAAATTTAAGTTCAACGACCCCATTTTAGTCAAATTTGAGTTGTTGATTGCCTATTGAAAATAAAATGCATTTTTTCAATATTGCTTCACCGCCATTTTGGCCGCCATCTTGGATTTAAAAATTCTAAATCATTTTTGCTTAGTTTAGGAGTCAAACCTAAGCTCGATAATCAATTTTTTTTTCGTGATTCGATTACAGTCGTCCCTTATATTCGGAACAGTTTACAGATCGGCCAATGCTCAACAAATCATATAAAATCGATAATTGAACATAATGATTGCTTTTACCTTCATGTGAAAGCTTTTCTTGCGATCTTTCGATTGATGTATAGACCGGCTGTACATTTTTACGTTTGATATCAAGTTTTCAAAGAAAAACATTGACCCTTGAAATCCACAAATTCGGAACACTTTTTTCTTACGATGTAAATAAACTTTATTTTCTCTCCACGAGTACATATTTTTTACAAAATAATGACTTTGCACTCTGAAGGCAATAAAACTCATGCTTAGTAATGATTTATGAATGGTCTGATAACTTTTTTGTGAAAATATCAGTTAAATTCAGGTGTTCCACAATTGTGGGAGACACAATAACATCCCACAATCATGGAACAGGCAATTTGGAGGCAGAGTTTTGCTGCTCTGGATAAAATAGTCTTGAAATGCAGTTTTTGTTTGAGAAGTATTACATTTACTAGTGAAATAGCAAGAGAATGTCCAAATAAAGGCCCTGAAAATAGCAGGGTCGGCAGAAAAGTTGCATTTTGCATTCTATTGACAAATTACCACAAAAGTGTTCCGAATTTGTGGGTGTTCCGAATATGTGGGATGACTGTATCCGAATTAATTTTTTTCCGAGGCCTTCGGGTAGTCAAGTCTGGACTGTATTTTAAAAATTTGAGTTTTTATTGAAAAAATACAGTATTTTGTTAAAATACGGTATTTTATAAAATTTTTAGTATTTTTCAAAAATCTTTAATGAATTGTAAAAGTTTGAGAATTGTCAAAAAAATACAGTATTTTGTGAAAGAAAATGTTTTTCACAAGAATACAGTTTTTTTTTGTTTTTCACAAAAAAAAACTCTAATGAAGTTAAAAAGCATACAAAAATTCGCCTCGTTTGATGCCCATAATGCAATTTTGAAAATTTGAGTATTTTCACAAAAAATATGGTATTTTGTGAAAATTAAAAAAAACAGTAAAAATTAAAAAGCATTAAAAATTTCGTTTCGTTTGATAATGGGTATCAAATTTGCAAATTTAAAAAATCAAATTTTTTAATTGACTGTTTATCGCTAGAAATTGACTTCTTAAAATACAAATTTATCAATAAAAAAATTTCAGGGGTGTATTTTTAGGATGAAGCAAAATCTGTAAAAAAAGTGACTAAAAAATAAAATATTTGTATATAAAATTTTAAAAATCATTTTCAGATGCAAAGTAAAACATGCAATTGAGAATCATTCCGTTTTTTTTTATAAAAAGCATTTTTTTATATCTTTTGCCTTTCTTACTAAAGAAAGGTATAGGTTTTACTTTAAGCCAGGACGTCATTTCCAACTTCGTAAATATGTCGATTCAACATGAATTTTAATCGGAAAAATCGGCAAAAAATCACACTGCATCGATTTCCGACGCTCTATCGATTCACCTTGACAGAACTCGTCTATCACCAACCCTCGAATTTTGAGAAAATAAATTCCGTGGAGGTCGAGTGATGTTCGTATGTGGTAAAATTTTGCAAAATTTTGTGTCGCGCCGTTCTCTGCTCCCATATATCCGATTTCGATTCTTCTAAATGCAGATGAAAGCTAGAGTGCTGAACCTGGGCGAGTTGCCGCGCAAATTTCGAAATATCCATCTGTTTTCGAATGCGGCCAGACTTTTCAACAAAATACACAGTTTTCAAATGAAAATATGGTCAAATTTTTACATTTTCATATCTTTTATTTATCTCAAAAATTGCATTTTTCGAGCCCTACAACCTCCCAAATTTTCATCCAGATTCATAATATGGTTCTGGAGTTAGAGCCGTTTGATTGTCCTACCATAAGAAAAAAAATCCCTAAAAAAAGGTAAAAGCCCACCTGGTGACCTTCGCCAACATTTTTCATTTCAGATTTTATTCAAAATTTCTTGCTACATTCATAGTACAGACCATGAGTGAGCATCTGAAACAAATTCGACCTCGGTCGGCAATCCCGATCAATTTTTAGAACGATTTACTTTTTGCCTTTCTTACTAAAGAAAGGTATAGGTTTTACTTTAAGCCAGGACGTCATTTCCATCTTCGTAAATATGTCGATTCAGCATGAATTTTAATCGGAAAAATCGTCAAAAAATCACACTGCACCGATTTTCGACGCTTCGTCGCCAAGTTGTCAAGTTGAGCTTCGAATACTGGCGCGAGAATGCTGGCGCATATATTTGCTGGCTCGACTTATACTCGTTTGTAGTAGCTTGTCTACCGATGTTTCCTACAACATGTAAGATATCGTAGCTTTTCGGTTTCTTTTGCCCTGTTTGTTTTTGCATAACTGTCCAATGTTTATTTAAAAACTTTTGTGACATAGGACATTCATCCGGCTACAATCTATTTGTTTTCCGTGAGCTCCGAAAATCGCCTAAAAGTAGACTCAATTTTTTCGTGATTTCGTAAGTTTATTTAACAGGGTTCATTGGATTCCAATAGGAGCTTTCTAAGCTTTTCATCGTTTATATCGTTTTCAAAGTTTTCAATGCTGGCGACGCCAATGGCTTTCTACCTAAGGTACTCGTGATTGAGTGTGTAGTGGTGCGGTTGTAAAAATAGCTATCTCTGACTCTGTCACATTCGTAGAAGCTGAATGGCTATCTTCCCTGCACCGTGCGGCACACGCGGTTCACTTATACCTCGGTTTTTCTTTGCGCCTACCGCGGTGTGCGTTGTCACTGGCGCATGTGAAGCTTGCTATGCTCGCGTTTGTCATAAACGCTTGTTTGATTAAGAATATGTACGATTAAAAATATTATTTTGTTGAAAATGGCGTTTTTTGTTTCTTTTGGAAATCATATCATTTATAATACTTTGCTTTCATCATAAGACTTTCTTCTTCTTCTAAACAAAGTCAATGTTATGAATTGAAAGAAGTTCTACCATCGTTATATTCTTTAGTAAGAAAGGCTCTATCTCACCCCAGGTGGGATTAAATCGGGTTTTCAGAAGAAAAACAAAAAAAAAATTTGAACATTGCTGCAGAATTTTTTTCAGCTTTTCATTCATGAAATATATTGAAAATTAAAAAAGATCGAAAAAAGATGCAACCTCAAAATGTCTTTAATTAAAACAAAAGATGTGCTTTATAAGAAAAATTAAGTTATTTTTGATTTCAAATTCGATAAAAACATCATAAAATAATTTTTGAAATTTTGTTCAACAATATTCAAGATTATTTCCAAAAATAATTAAAAAATAATAAATATTTCGAGACCAGAGTTTGATCCATTCAAAACTCTAGCGCAAAATATGCCTCTTTTTCCCCTACAATATACAAAAAATAGCTGAAAATTTAAAAATACGCTGGTTTGGAATAATATTTTTTTTGTAAAAAACACTAAATTTAAAGTTAAAAAAATTAAATTCTTAAGAATTTACCCTTTGTTTTTTTATTTTATCCAATTCAAAAATATTAAGTGATAAATCTCGATTTTTTTTTAAATGCAAAAAAAAATCTCATCAATTTTGTAATCCAAACATCCATCAAAAGTAATCAATTTTGGTGTCTTTTCATGAAATCACGTAGAAAATAAAATCAGAAACTTGGAAAAAGTTAAACTAAACCTTCCTTAAACAATATTTTGAATATCTCGCAAAAATGGACAGCCATTTTTTATGGCGACAAATATAAGACCTGAGGATGTTTCGTGATACAGATTTGCCTGTTAAAAGATTTTTTTTTAAATAAATAAAATATTTTGCAGTGAAATATTCATAAAGAACATTAAACATCTGTGCATTAATGTTTTTTTAATTATTTTTAAATGAAATATTTCTTTATTGATGAAGTTATTTTCAATTTGAATTGAAACTGAAGATTAAGATTTTTTTTAACTTTTCAGCACCCGTTCTAACTAGAGAACATTTACAAAAGAACCAATGTGCCATGGGTTTCCTTTGTGAATTTAACAATTTGAAAAAGCATACGAGATTTATTTCTTATTGAAACTCTTTCGTCGTATTTCGTCTTTTTTCTAAGTCAAAACAATATTAATTTAATCAAAGTTGACCAGCTTCCAAGTTGGTAGCACTTTAGAACACCGCCAGATCAGTCGTCCGTCACAAGTTTTCAAAAGCAGTGCCGCCATCAAAGTTGATGATAAGAATGCTCGGGGTGAACACGCTCATCCTAACCTATTCTAATAAATTTCATCTTGCTTGTCGGCGGTTACCAACCGCCAGTTTTTTTTTGTCAAGCTTTCTTGTCGCGGTTTCGATTAAATAATATTAAATAATCCTAACCTAAAAGCTCTCGTTGACGTCAGAGCAATCACGTAACAAGCCTATCTTTCTCTCTTGTTCCAAAGCCAATCTCGTTTTCGACGATGTCCACGTGGTACCCCTTTTCAGCGGAATAACACAAATGACGATGATTAACCATTTCTTCTTCTACCTCTCTTCCAGCAAACTTGTCCACACTGATCTACGGGCTGTCCATCGGGTGGCTGTCGCCGAACTTGGAGCTGCTGCTGTCCGCTGACACGCCGCTCAGCTCCGGCGTCATCACCCGGTCCGAGGCCGGCTGGATCGGCTCGATCGGCACGGTGGGCTGCGTGCTGGCCGTGCTGATCTGCGGATGGGTCGCGGAAATCGTCGGCCGGAAGGCCGCCCTCATGCTCATCGGGGTGACGCAGCTGGTGAGTTTGGGGTTTGCATTTGTGTGTTTGTTTAAATTACGGAGAAAGTTATCAAAATGTGCTGTCAAAGGACAGCGTCTGATCAATTCCATTTTTTTTAATTTAACTTTAAATTTAAATTTACAAAAATTATTCAGGCAGCAAAGAGCCCTATCAAATGATGCGTAGGTTTTGATCAAACGAACATCATATAAATGAAAATGTACCGCGATTATCATCGATTTTTTTTTGTAGTAGAGGCTTAAAACCACTGCAACCATTTATAGGAGATTGAGGTGTATTACGGTTCTTAGACCGCCTCGCTATAGTCCAAACATCTTTGATTTAAAATTTACCCAAATAGATTGTTTCAGCCAAATTGGAATAAGCAGGACACATTGGAAAGATGAACTCTAATTATTGGAGATATTATAAACATCCCGAGCAGACGGAAATAACTTGGGAATAACATTTTTTGATATTTGAAAATACTAGGCCAATCACATTTTCTGTTATTTATAACAAGATTTGTTATTCATCGTTATGATTTTTTTGTTATTGGATTGTTATTCTAATAACAGACTTATAACATTTAAAGTTATTCTTCGAACAAATCTTTGTTATTATTTTTTGTTATTTTAACAACTAATCCGATCATCCCAATAACAGTTGGAGGTATTCTTCCATAACAAAAAATGTTATTCTAAAGTTGTTTTGGCTTTCAACCAATATCAAACCAATAAAAAAAAATTGCATAAATTTTATTATTACCGTCTGCCCGGGATGGCTTATCAACAATGTTTTGACCACATTTAGGGCCATTTTAAAAATCTAGAGAGTCTTGACTATTATTTTACTAAATTTGTTATCAGTTCCAATTAATTTGTACAAATCGCAATATGACTTTAAAAGTCTGGAAAACAACTATTTTTTATTGTTTAGAAGGTTTACAATAGACCAGATTTCCAGATTAAAACTAAACAGTAGATATGCCCTAGAATTTTGCCACTTTTTCCGAGATTTTCTATTTTGTTTTTTTTTTTTCAATTGGAAGTAGGAATGATTTGTGTAATTGTCTGCTCTTTTCAACTAAAATATTTTCGGAATGTTTAAATCAAGTCTTGCTATGAAACTATCAAAAATAGTGTTTTGAACCATTTTATAATGGACAATATTTTTACTGAAAAAAATAGAGAATTTCACAAAAGTTTTTTTTTTTTACATCCCAAATCGAACCAACTGTTGCCAAGATATAATCAGTTTAAAAATGAAGGCATATTTAGGAACACTGCGATAATTCATGTTTCACATTTCTAACTTTTTAAAAGTTATATCTCAACTACAAGTAATTGTTGTCGAATCAACAAAAATTTTTGCAGGAGATTTCAACATCTTTTCGAAAATATATATTTTTAAGAGTTGCTTTTTCCTTTTAAAACTGTACAAAATTCTTGTTTTTTTTTTCCTTTTTTTGCAATTTAACGTTTATCACATGACAAATTTCTAAAGAATTTTCGATTACAAATTTGAATTCGTCTATTTTTTTAAAACCATTCTTTTTTCAAAGCTACCTGAATCTGGCGCTGAAAATGCCTTATCTGTATGCCTTAAAACATATTAAAATATATAAAATACTTTTAGTTCTGAAAAGTGAGTTCAATATAAGCATTTTTTTGGTGCATAATTTATTCAACATTCCTTGGCGTTATCTACCTAGACGTTATCTATCTAGACACAAAATTGACACACGGAATATTTTTTGATGTTTTTAAATTCACTTTAATTCATACACTCCCAAAAAATGGTTTAAAAATTTTTTTTTTTCTTTTGTATCTTTTAATAGAAAAATTGTCAAAACAATTTTCGCTTCTTTTTGTTAGTAAAAAATGAATTTTTAATACAAAAAACTCAATTCTTTTTTTTAATAAAATGCATTGTTTTCGTGTTATAGCCATTTCAAATGATTCTTTTGAAAAAAAATTCAGTATTAAAAAAAGTGCCCAACGTTGCCCATTTTAAAAAGATTAAAAAACGGAACAAATTAAATTTCTTGGGTGTTGACCAATTAGCCCTCGTCTTTTCATTTGTCGGGAGCTAATAGTCAGATTGTTTTGATCTTTTTTATAAAAACAATGTTTAAATTTAGAATCAACATAACTTTTAGAGTTACCTTTTTTCTGTTTATTTTTTTTATTTTTTTCGTTTTTTCATTTAAAAATAAAAACATTGGCTTAGTGAGCAACATATTTTGAACATTTTTTATTCTTTTTGTGGCTTTTTGTATATTTAGCAACTAAAGATCGCATCAAATAACATGAAAATAGCAAAATATAGAGAATTTTCCCAGTGTATTGAAAATCTTTTTTTTTTCTTTCAAAAAATGTGATAACATAGGCATTGTTGTTCAAAACTGCAAAAAACTGCGATATTTTTTTAAGTAACCTTAAAAATAAAATAAAAAAGCAAGAATTAAAATTACAGGCTACGGTATCAACAGTTGAATGAAAAAAATATTTTAAAATGCATTAAAATGCAAAATGCATTAAAATTTAAAAAGGCATTTTTTTTTTTCGAGAAAAAACAGTATTTGTTGTGCTGTACATTGTAATTTCATAAAAGTTTAAAATATTTTTAAACAAACCCAAATAAGCTTCTCATTTCAGAAAAATGCGTTTTAGATTGTTTTGCGTTGATCAGACTTGTATCAGCATTGAAATTTTCCAGTTTTATGAAAAAAAAAATTGCTTCCTGATTTTTGGAACCAATTTTTGGGGGAGGGGGGGGGGCTTACATAAACTTTGAAATAAAATTGCACGGCCTATATGTTTTAGGGGACAAAAACCCGCATCATTTAAGCCTTTCAGAAGTATGGACGAGTTGCCGACGAGTTATGATTTTTTTTTTTCAAATAGTGGTTTATGTGAAAATAAATCAATCCTGTTCTTAAAATTTGTTGCCCTCATTTTTATGTAAAGTAGAATTTACAATCGAAAAGTACTTCAGAATTTTTTTGATTAAGTGCACCGTTTTCAAAATATTGCCATTCCAATTTTAAATTGTTCCGAAAAATTCAAGTTTTTAGAATTTTTAAAATAGTTTCCATGATTGTCCATTCCTGAAATTATTTTTTTTGGGTTCAGAAAATTTGCTATAAAATTGTCTCAGAGACATTCAGGATTGAACTGCTGTTTGCTGAGATACAGCGGTTTGAAGAAAAAGAAACAGGAAAATTGATGTTTTTTTTTTAAGTCTTAGGTACTCCATTTTTAATGTCAATATTTAAGCAAATCGATGCCTCTGTGCTCTCTTATGCTAACTAGATAGGAAAACCAGCAAGCTTAGTACAAGAGAGCACAAAGGCATCGAAATAATGATTCGATTTTCAATGTTGAAACATGAAACATTCGTGAAATTTTCGGATCTTTTCGAATTTTTTTTTTTCAAAATAGCCAAACATTCAATATAATTATTAATTTTTATTACAAAAGTACAAGAAAATTTCCTGATTTGAGCTGGAATTGCTCATTTAATGATATAGATGATTGGCTCGAACAATTCATTTTTTTTACGTTGTTAAAACTCAAACGCTAGGGTATTTTTATTCATGCTATATTTTTCTTAAATATCCTCAAACTTTTGGCAGAACTGACAAAGAGATATTCCGGACTTTTATTTTGATCATTTTTTTTTGCTTTTCCTTTTACAGGCTAGCTGGGTCGTGGTGCTGTTTGCCTCGGACCTGACGATGATCTACACGTTCAGGATTCTGGGAGGCTTCGCCGGCGGAGGCACCTTCTCCGTCATCCCACTCTTTGTGTCGGAAATCTCGGAGGATAGGTAAGAGTTCTGGCGCTTTCGGTTGTTTTGTTTTGCTGATTCGAGTTTTTTTTTTCGCAGGATCCGTGGAACTTTGGGGGCCATTTTATCCATCACTTGCAATATCGGAATATTGTTAGGTTTTATCCTATGTTACTATTTAGATTATTTTACGGTTACTTACATCGCGCTGGCGTTTTGCATTTTATTCTCTGTTGGGTGTATGTTCCTGCCAGAATCTCCGCAATATCTGTTTACCAAGGAAAAGAAAGATGTGAGTATTTACACAGTCTAGTTCAATGGCTTTTGAGTTAGTAAATATTGTTGGACTTGACTATTGCTGCGCACTATGATAACCTTACTCATCACTCATCAAAACAAGGCTCAGATTAGAAGGAATGTTTTGCAAAACTGGTACGATTTTATTTATTTTTTTGGGACAGGTCATCTCGCTAGATTTTACTTCAAGTAAATTCCCGCTTATCATAAAATTGTCAATTGCCATAAAGCAGCATTCCTCCGTAATTCAAAAAGAAAGACCGTAGGTTAGTACCAGGAGAGACACACACTTCAAAAGTCAAAATCCCCAACCGCCACTTGATGTTTCCGAGGAGGCAATTAAAATTAATGGATTTCGCGTTTTTAAATGCCTCTTTTTCTTCCTCCTTTCTTTCATTTCACAGAGAGCGATAAGGTCCCTGCGGTTCTACCGCGGTGAAGCCGACAACGAGTCGTCCAAGTTTATTTCGGAAGTTGCCCGGTTCAAAGAGATGCACGGCAACGTTCCGCCCCCCAACCCGGACTCGGGACGGCGTGTGCAATTACATATTAAAGATTTGTGTAAGTATGCTTGTGCTGTTTTCAATCACAGAGGGCAGGATGTTACATCCTTTCTTTTTTTTCTCCTTCCACAGTGAACAAACCAACCCTCAAAGGCATTTTAATTTGTGTCATAGTGATGATGTTCCATCCGATGTCCGGATCGGTCCCGCTCATCACCTACACCGATAGCATTTTCCGCGAGTCCGGTTCGGACTTGCCGCCCGCGACCTGTGCCATGATCGTGGCCGCCATCCAGCTGCTGGGTTCGTACGCGTCCTCGATGACGGTGGACAAGGTGGGCCGCAAGGTGCTGCTCGTTGTGTCCTCGCTGGGCTGTGCCATCTGTGCCGCCATTATGGGCACCTACACATTCCTGAACGTGGTCGGCGTCGACCTCAGCTTCTTCAAGTGGATCCCGGTGACGACCCTGTCCGGCCTGGTGTTCATCACCGCCATCGGCATCGGTATCGTGCCGTTCATCATCATGCCGGAGATCCTGGAGCCGAGGGTGCGCGGCTTCGTCGTGACCTGGTGCCTGCTCGAGTTCCACACCGTCGCGTTTCTGGTCGTCAACTTCTTCCCCACGGTCGTCGAGCGGTTCGGCCTCTACTCCGTCATGTGGTTCTTCTCGTGCTGCTGCGTCGCGGCCGCCACCTTTGTGATATTCTACGTGCCAGAGACCAAGGGGAAAAGCTTCGAGGAAATCACGGAAGCGCTCGATTCCGAGAAGAAACCCGTACCAAAGCGAACCTCTATAGATGTTTAGAAAGTTTGTGTGCTATACCAGTCGAGTCATATGTAACAAAAAAACATACAATACAATACAGTACACAAAACAAACACACAACCAGAAAAATACAAAAAAGTAACCAGAAACTTTTTTTTCGTGTAAAAAAAAATATACCGCAAAACAATGAAAAAACACTACGCGCATGACAAGTTCAAATGCTAGTTCGTAAGTCGTTCTTAAGCTTTAATTTTTATGTATAAAATTTATTACGTTAATAAATGTAAGTCATTTTTATAACGCCCCCGTTTGTAACAGTGCTATCTTATCACAGAGTCCCACAAATCATGCTTGTCGTGCTCATCTCTTTGCAAATTGTAAACAGTGTAACGAAGTGTGACATGGCCATTCTAGCACAGTTTATCCAGCATCTCTAGCGATGGAAGGAGTGTGATGTTCGAGTGATTTGATTGCTTTGTGAATCTGTGATTGGAATTCTACACAATGTTGGAGTTTCTTTCCAAAAAGTACCTGAAACAGTTTGGTGCTGTAATAGCTGGTAAGTACACTTTTTGCTGTGACATTTGCATTTTTCATTTTTTCTCTGCGAGTGTACTGGTGGTGAGTGTTGGTTGATGTCCTTTACATATGATTGTATGACGCCGAGATTATTGTTTGAGTGCATTTTTTCTGTAATTTGTATACATAATACCTGCTGCAATGCGACGAAAGAAGTCCTCTCTTTATCTAATTCCTCTCTATTTATGCCAATCGGAAGGCACACTGACGTTTGATAAGACGCGTTAATTGAGGTGCAAAATTAATGATATTTGGGTAATAATCCGCCAACTCACACAGCAGATGCCCCGACCCCTCTTCAATTTGCCTGAAACTTTGTCCTAAGGGGTAACTTTTGTCCCTGATCACGAATCCGAGGTCCATTTTTTGATATCTCGTAACGGAGGGGCGGTACGACCCCCTCCATTTTTTAACATGCGAAAAAAGAGGTGTTTTTCAATAATTTGCAGCCTGAAACGGAAATTCTCCCATTTTCCGTTACACGACTGTAAAATAATTTGGAACTTGTCATTTTATGGGAAATTTAATGTACTTTTCGAATCTACATTGACCCCGGAAGGGTCATTTTTTCATTTAGAACAAAAATTTTCATTTTAAAATTTCACATAAGAGACATAAGAGGTTTGCTTATAAACATCGCGAGTTATTGCGATTTTACGAAAAAAAAAAGTTTTGAAAATGTTGGTCGTCGTTGATCATGGCCGTTCATGGTCACCCACGACAGACACGGACGACTAAACAAAGAGAAACGCAAAAAGTAACTTTTTCAAAACTTTTGTTCGTAAAATCGCGATAACTCGTGATGTTTATAAGCAAACCCCTTATGTATGGATATCAAAATTTTTGTAATTGTCTGCTCTACATTTTTGTACAACATTGTTACACTCTAAAAAATAACCCTGCAAAGTTAGAAAAAACACGAAATTTTAAAATGAAAAATTTTGTTCTAAATGAAAAAATGACCCTTCTGAGTCAATGTAGATTCGAAAAGTACATTAAATTTCCCATAAAATGACAAGTTCCATTTTTTTTTACAGTCAAAGAACGGAAAATGGGAGAATTTTAAAACTTTTTTAGTGTTTTTTTCGATGAAAAATACGTTTTTTTCAGAATTCTGAGTACGCCATCAAATCGGGCGTCTAATTTTACATAAAAGTCCCTTTGACACAAAATTTCTATCTCATCACCGTTTCAGGCTAAAAATTATTGAAAAACACCCCTTTTTTCGCATGTTAAAAAATGGAGGGGGTCGTACCGTCCCTCCGTCACGAGATATCAAAAAATGGACCTCGGATTCGTGATCAGGGACAAAAGTTACCCCTTAGAACAAAGTTTCAGGCAAATCGAAGAGGGGTTGGGGCAACTTTTCCCGATTTCGTGTGAGTTGGTAGCGAATTACCCATTTCACTTTGAGATTGTTGGTGATTAGCGTGGATTTATTTTTCACTTTTTAACTCTTCTTTTAGAATTTTTTTCTTAACCCGATAAAATTTTCTCGTCTTAGAAATTGTTATAGGTTTTGATCCGGGGAACAACTTTGTAGAATATTGCATTGCGCTAGAAATCGATTCCGAAATGACACAGGTTAATTTTTTGAGCACGTTTTAAAATTTTGTCGAAAAAGTAAACTCCTAAAAACATCCTGTCTTTTCGTGATAAATTCCTAGCGCTTTGCGATGTTCTACTAAGTTGTTCCCGGATCAAAATCTATGATTGAACTCCCAATTTTCTTTTGGAATTGTACCTTTAAAATCAAATGGTAGTAAAATTGTTAAAACATGGAATATTCTTAGAATTTTAAACTCTATCATTAGTTTTCAAATAAAAACGAAAAAATTGGTATTTTCAATCCGTGGTTCCATAGAGACTTTTATGTCAAATTGTCTGGAGAATCGATTCCCGAAGTCGATTTTTTCGATCGATGTTTGTAATTTTTTAGGGAAAGATAAACCATCCTGCATTTTTCAAAGGCTTTTTGCAATATCTTAGGTAATTTGTTTAACCCTATATATCGATGCCTCCGTGCTCTCTTGTTCTAAGCTTGCTGATTTTCTGATTATTGTGGAACATACTTTTTTTTAAATACAACAGTTAAGTAAAGTTGTACATAGATTACTTATTTATTTAAATTAACTGAACAAAGTTATCAGAATTTATTTGAAGACACTTAAAATTGACCACCTAACGAAATCACTTGCAAACTTTGTTATTTCAATTCATCAAACATTGAAGATAATTGAGGTTTACGGACAATTTATTGGCCTGTGTTTCAAGCTTTTTTGGTTAAACACTTTAATATTTTTTTGATTTCAACATATGTCCAAATAAAATTTGACAAATTGGGAACTATACTTAGTTTTCAGGTACTTTTTCAACGGATAAAGTTACAGTTATAGGCTGTACGGACAATTTTAGGAAACATTGTAACAGTGTTGCAAATGAGTGATAGAAAAGCTATCAATTGATTATCTCTGCACCAAAAAATCCGAGAGTATAGCGACCGTCACTATATTATCTTTTTCACTCAGATCTTTTCGAACACGCACGAAGCAAAATGATCATCGTTCGGTCAAAACGTTCATCGTTTGTGCAAAACGAGAGAATTGAGAGAAAAATGTCCATTTCCGGTCTCTTTTCACTCAACTCTCTCCCATTTAGATTCGAATTCCTTCATTTTCTTGACATTCGCGTCCTATTTCGTAATCCCTGATTCATGTTTGTGACTTTTTACATGCATTGGAGTTCATCGCTCATGAAAGTGAGTTCATTGTATGATATAAGTGCAGTGCTTCTGGGGACGCGCAGTCCTTGTTTTTTCGTGATAATTTTCGTCTCTTTTGTGTGGGCGCAAGCGGATGGTTGTGTTTGTGTGCAAAGTGAAGAAAAAAAGCAAGATTGTGCCTGCAAGAATGGTGAGTGAAGGGACGCGCTGGATGGGGGAAATTATTCAATTATGTTCCGTCAGTGCAAGCGGATGGTTGTGTGTGTGTGCAAAATGAAAAAAAAAACAAATCAGGATTGTGAGATGGATTTTTGTGGTGTTCTTTTTGTGCTGTATTCGCGATCGTGAAAATCAGGAGTGAGTTGCGCTGTTGCTATAAAACAAGATCGATCTTGGAATTTATTTATATTAATCGGTGAGTTATTGTGTGCTTCAAGCCCTTTCTTCATCATCGCTGGTTGGAAGGCAATTTGACGGTTGAGTTCGTTTGTTTTACGCGTAAAAAATATTTTGATTCATCAAAAACGTTTTGTGGTGCGCGAGTCTTTTTTTTTGTGTTGAAAAGACCTTCCCATAGCTCCGTAGCTCGGAGGACTCGACGTTGGTTGTTTGTGTGTTAAGCCCTCTCCATAGCAACGTAGCTCGAGAGGCAACGAAAATCAATACCTTATCTAGCTAACAGAAAGAAGATCGGAACCGTAACAAATTCATGAACTAAATGATTATATAATTAAAAATCAGACTACGCTATCATTGCAGCATTGCGTTTAACACCTCATTTTATAAATAAATATTATTTGGTTTTATCTTTCCACAGCCGGCTGTCTAAGATTAAACCATTTAATTTAAAATTTAACAACAGTTAAACGGGAAATGTCTCATCCGCAGCATCCGATTGTTTGCCTTGAGAATAATATATAAAACCTTTCAACAAACACTACGATTTTGGGTCGCATCATCATCTTCTATGATGAATCCTGACCAAGCACCCTATCCTACTAACAAATTTTCAGGTTCCTGGCGCTTGTGGGGTGTAAGCACAGAGTAAATCAGCTGCCCTAGTAGCAACCTGCGCTAACTAACATTCCCGTCCCTTAAAATCGAGATCTACAAACTGACATGGCGGGCGCCGTTGGTGGCCAATGACTGTTACCTATTCGCAATTGGTCTAGTTTTAGCAATCATGGTGTTTTATCTTTTCAGCGCATTCATACATGCTGTTGATAAGAGAAACACCACTAGATCGTCGAAGCCTATGATCAGTAGTGCTGAAAGGATATTACGGTTCTGTTCAGCAACGGAGGGGCAACCATGGGTGGTCTCTCATGCTAATGCTCATGCTCAT
Source organism: Culex pipiens pallens (assembly GCF_016801865.2). Lineage (NCBI taxonomy): Eukaryota > Metazoa > Arthropoda > Insecta > Diptera > Culicidae > Culex > Culex pipiens. The sequence continues at coordinate 58,824,120 of NC_068938.1, read as the reverse complement.
GAAAATGAGTTCATTGTAAGTGCTCGTTTGAAAACTTACCAATGAAATCGAGAATAGCTTGAGAGATCTCTTCTTGTGTCTCGTGATTCCCAGCGATGTCATTTTCTCTCTATCACTCCTCCCCTTTCCTCGACTATGCGCTCTCACCGCTGAGTCTCTCAATCTCTCCGAAAACTGCAATGAGAGAACGCGAGATGGCGATTAGGAGCCGACCACGCATAATGTCCCGTTAAACTGCGTTTGCGAAATTGGTTTTGTGGCGGCTTTTGTGGTTAAACGCTGTTGCGGTAGGATGATCGTGGAAGCGGGAATGAGAGAGAAAAGGAAAATGTCAATCGCGAGTGGGTAAACATGAAAACGTTTTCGGCTATCTTCGGCGCTGAGAGTCTCAATGAGGAGAGAGGAGCAGTTGTATTTGAGGCATGATTATTCAGGCGGGATAATTGTAGTTGCTGAGAGCTGATATTTTGATATTTTAACAACCCTGATCGTAAGTGTAAGTGAGGGCATATACTTTTAGCAAGGTAATAAGCAAAATTTTATCAGTCAGCAAAAATTTATGTAGCCAGCTGCAAAAAAAAATGAAGTTCAAAAGACTTCAGATAGCCCAAATTTGATTCATTTCGATATGCAGAACAACAATTTTCTGGGCACAATGATTGGCGAGATGTATTTAAAAACAAAAATTTAAAATCGTGCTTCGTCATGCACACGAAATGTGCTTTGAGAGTCTTCACCCCAAATTTAAGCCAATTCGGCTTATCCAATTGAAAAATTATATCATTTTTTCAATTGACTGAAAACTGAAAAAAGAACACAAAAGTTCGTTTTCCTTACAAAAACCCATACTAAATTGAAATGCTTTGCGGGAAGCCATTTCTGCACCGCTTGCTCCAAAATTTTAGGGTGTTGTTTTGGGGCCTAATTACGATTAGAAAATCGCTGTTCTGATTCAAATTGATATTTTTTCTAAAAATTTCCATACAAACGCCAAGCTACCCACAGAACAAAAATATCACGTTCAGAAAACTATTCAAATGCTATTATTTCAATTAAGAGTAAATTTCAAGCGAAATGCATTAAAACAACCCGTACATGAGTCAACAATTGAAACGTTTGAAGATTGGAAACCAAAAACAGTCCAGACTCGATTATCCGAAGCTTCGATTATCCGCAGGGTTGGATGGGACTTCGGATAAACAAATCATGAACAAAAACAAAATCGTACTTTTTGTATTTTCTTCCATTTAACATCAAATTCGACTTCAGCCACCCCATTTTAGTAAAATTTAAATGGTTGCAGAAATTCTTAGAAATTCTAAATCACTTTAGTGTAGTTTAGGGACCATAATTGAACTCGACAATCAAGAAAAAATCAACGAAAAATAATTTGTTTTTGTGATTCGATTATCCGTAGTGCAATTTTGACAAGGCCTACGGATAATCGAGTCTGGACTGTACCACATTTTTTAAATGTGTTACTTGTGTGATATCTTGTGACACGTATTGTTTTTTCATCAGGCGTGCCACAAGATTGCACACAAGCTACTAATTTTACCGAAAATTCATCAAGGAAAAGCGACATTTGGAAGGGAAGAACGAAACATCGAACCCAAACCCCTATTTCAAGCAACCTATTTAAATACAGTCCAGACTAATAATCAAGTCAGGAAGTCCTTGCGAAAATTTTGAAAAATTTGCGGAAAATAATCGAAACAATTCTTTTTTGTTCTCATTTAGGGTTCTTAACTCAAAAATGATACAAAGTGATCTGGAAGTATGTGATTCAAGATGACAATCATACGCTGAACTCGGGGGGGTGTTATGGATGGTCCCTAAACAAATCGGGACTGTGATAGAAAACGAAGATAAAGAAAAACTATTTGTTAACTCAGTGTTTTATGGTTTCAAGTTAAATTTTGTGGCTATACCATAACAAAGTCAACTTATTACATTTCCAGCTATAATACTTCATACCATTAATTATAACACTGTAAGAGGGGATCGAAATGAGCCGCGCGCGCGTGTTGACGTTTATGAACTCTGCTCTGCATTTTTTTCGTTTAAATATCAAATAAAATTGTAACATTACTTCCAAAGCTTCCAGATTGTATCCTTTTCAAAGAATTTCACATATTATTATCTTAAATGTTTTACTATTTTTCTCACGTTTCTAAATTCTTCACTTCTTTAAAGTGATTTCTATTGAATCTATCAAAATCCTCGTTAAAATATTCTACTCAGGTTTTCTTACCAAAATTCCCTACAATCTCTTTATTTATTTCTACAACTTTAAAAAAAGCTGGGCGGTAGGTACGCTCTGTCTTATTTAAATAAATAATTTAAAACATTTCAGCAGGTAATTAAGGTTTGTGGTGGATGCCTTTATTGGTAAGCATATAATAATTACATTGAATGCGCAACTGTATGTGCAGAATCATCTCCGGTGCAGTGGACTCGTGTGCACGATGAACGATCGCGTCGCGCTCAGTTAGGTTGGAAGTCTCAAGCTTATCGGTCACACTTCATGTGTAGATACACGCGGTCACCACATAATGGCGACGAGGATGAAGCGATAATTTAAATAAAACTTAGATTGCCTTTTGAAATATTAATTATAGTCAATTAATTAAATGAAAAATATGAGATGGTTAATGAAAGAACGTGCTCTCAATGACTGTGTTAAAAAATATTGTGAAAAAAAGTGTTTTAAATTATGTTGTGTTAATGTTTGTGATGCCATGTGTAAAATAATTTTCATTAAAAAGTATGTTATTGCAGAAAAGATTACATGCAATGAAAATTGTGGTAGAGAAATAGTGCAGCGGGGATCAAAATGGATAGTGACCTTGGAAAGTGTGTGCGCAAAGGAGTAAAGAAAGGTGTGCATCATCCGAGGCTGCGGGGAAATGACCTTGGAAGAGGATTACGATCGATTAGCGCACAAAAGCAAAAAGAAATGTGCGCTGGTGGTAATTATTCGCATGGAGCAAAAGAGGTTCTTACTGTACATATAAGGTGCGTATTTTCTGTTATATGCAACAGTTAAAGGAGTTCTGATTGGCATGATGTTTCTCAATGATTATCTAATCTTAAATGGTAAAATAAGAGATTTATTTGTTGTCATGAATTTGTTACAGAAGTATTTAAATGTCTAGTCGTAATGGGAGAAAAAAAAAGATGGATAAGGTACGGAAATTAGCTTATTTTCGGTTGTGATAGAAGGTTAAAGTTACAGTTTGGAGAAAAATAATATCACGAGTTATAACTGCATCAGGAATGAACCCTTTGGTTGTGCACTCTTATTTTTGTATTTTAAAGACGCTGTAACGTGGTATTACCACGCATGAATAAACAAAATATGAAAGTTACAGAAATATTTAAGTTTCCATTTGAAGGATAATGATTAAAATTTCTGGTTGTAACACAGAGATGAATGTTCTGGTAGTTACGGAAAAATAGAAAGTAAAAAAAAAACCTGGTTGATACGGAAAAAAATGTTTTGGATGTAACAGAAACATGAAATTTCTGGTTGACACGGAAAAGGAGAATTTGATAATTATTTAAAAAAAAAGTAAATTTCTGGATGTAACAGAAAGATGAATGATCTGATAGCAATGGAAAGATAGAAAGTCAAAAAAAAAAAGATACGGAAAAAAAATAAAAGTGTCGGATGTAACAGAAAAATGAAATTTCTACTCAATACGGAAAATGAAAATTCTGGTTGTTACGGAAAATGAACATTTCCGGTTGTTACAGAAAGATGGAATTTCTGGTTGTTACGGAAAATATGAAATTTCCGGTTGTTACAGAAAATGAAGTTTCTGGTTGTTACGGAGAAATTGACATTTCCGGTTGTTACAGAAAGATGGAATTTCTGGTTGTTACGGAAAATATGAAATTTCCGGTTGTTACAGAAAATGTAGTTTCTGGTTGTTACGGAGAAATTTACATTTCCGGTTGTTACAGAAAGATGGAATTTCTGGTTGTTACGGAAAATATGAAATTTCCGGTTGTTACAGAAAATGAAGTTTCTGGTTGTTACGGAGAAATTGACATTTCCGGTTGTTACGGAAAGATGGACATTTCCGGTTGTTACAGAAAAGATTTATTTTCTGGTAGTTAAGGAAAGATGAAAATGTCTGATTGTTACAGAGGTTTGTTGTTTATTGCAGCAAAAAAAAAAAAAATAAAAAATTAAGAGTTCTTGTTGATAAAAAAAACAGAATAAATTTCTTGGTTGATACGAAAAGAAACATATTTCTGGTTGTAGAAAATAAATATATATTTCTGATCTGATTGATACGGAAGACTGATTTTCCGGTTGTCACATAAAGAATAAATATGTTGGTGGTTCTGCTGTTACACAAAAAAAGACGCATCCGGTGGATGTAGAGGAAACAAAAATGTTTTGTGTTGAAATGATTTTCTAATTGTAAAGGAAAAAGTACAGTTTTGCCAGTATTGAGACGCATCCGGTGGATGTAGTGGAAACAAAAATGTTTTGTGTTGAAATGATTTTCTAATTGTAAAGGAAAAATTACAGTTTTGCCAGTATCGAGGACCGTAGGCAGTACAATGTTGATTAAGAAGGATGTAGTCGTTGTAGTTGCTCTTCACGAAGATGACCGAATCAGAATTGCAAACGTTTAGTCATTATGGGTTCTTGTATGCAATGGAGTTAGAAATTTGATTATCATCAGGGTGAGTGGAAATATTGCATTTGACGGTATGAAATAGGTCAATTTGATTTAAGACGAAGATTAATACGAATTGGTTACATGTCGCGATGTCGTGCAAGAAAAGTGCACATTTTAGATTTTGGCTTTGCCTATAGCTGGATGATGACGAAATTACAAAGCTGACGGTTTTAACATTGCATCAAGAGGTAGCTCTAAATTATTCATACGAAGAGCATTGTTGACAGCGTTTCAAAACCAGAACAGATCGGATCGTGAATACTGGATCGAAAGATTCTAGCAGGCACTGTTTGGTAAATAATAGATTAGCGAGAGAGTCATCTATGAGGAGTAACAAACAGTACTACCAATTTAATGTGGTTCAGCAGATTACTAGAAGGAGAGATCATGTTTATAGTTTGATATTAAGTCAGACGTTTACTCAGGTAGAACTTGAAAGGGATTGCGGAAACATCACCAAATTTTACCGATTGGAGTCTGTGGCGACTAATTTAATCATTGAATTTAAACTGTTAGCCAGATATTTCCATATATTTTAGAAAAGTAAAAAGTAAGTAAATCTTTCCCAGTTACTGAGGTGAACATCCTTGAAGAGTATCGGTGCCGGCATTTACAAAGCGGTTTCAGTGGCAATTTTCAACTCAACTAATGTTAACATGTTAAGGTTAATGTTAACATTCCGTAGGTCGCCTTCCTAAGGTGTCGTTGATAAGGTTCAGCTGCCAGCAATCGAATCCAGAAGAGAAACGATCGTCAGTTGTGTTGGTCCGAGCCGGGATTTGAACGCCGATCTACCGCTTTCGAGGCGGAAGCGTAACCACTAGGCTACGTGACTCGGTCATTTTTAGAAAGCATTTTATTAATTTTCCTCAAGCTTTGGTGTTTATCTGTTTGATGACGATGTTATTATATAGGTCACAGATCATGATCGAACAGTCAAAGTTTCCTCAGTTTTCAAGTGGAAGTACAGGTGAAGTCGTTAATGCAAGGAAAAGTATCAAGTTTGAAGGAGTACACAGAAAAAAAAAAATGGGAATTTACTCGAAACGGAAAAAAATGAATCATATGTAAACTCAGTTGATGTAAACTTGAGATTCGACGTAAATGGTTGAATTACACGTAAAATCACGTTTTTACGTATGATTTGTCGCTAATTTACATCAAATTGCATTTAAATTTAAATGTTTAATGACGTGCAAAAGTGTTACATCATAAATGATGTAACATTTGAAAATATTGTGTGTGTAGTTACTCGAAAGGATATTAGGGCTGACACATGAGGAATATCCAGTTTAAACTTGTATGCGGGGTTACTAACATAATGTTGGTGATTTAACAGGTAATGAGAATGTGTTAGCGTAGGAATAGTGTGTCGTCTAGTTCAGGTATTTAGTCGACCTGAGTTTGAAGTGATAATCATTCCAGTATAATCTTTGTCGGATTCACCATTTGACTTCCTGGTGCTCATCGGTGGGCTCATCCTGGTAGTAGTTTATTATTTCAGCAGGTTTGTGGAATTGATTGTGAGCAGTATTGAAAATGAGTGATAGAAATGGGGTATCATATGATCATTCTGGCACCAAAATATCAGAGAGTGTAGCGACCGCCACTATGGTTTGCGTTGTGTACGCTTTGCGAAATTGCTTTTGTAGCGGCTTCTGTAGTTTAAAACTGTAGAAGGGGGATGATTGTTAAAGCGGAAATGAGTGAGAAAAAAAGAAGTGTCAAACGAGTGTGTGTTAATAATAAAACGTGAAGATTATCAGAACGGAAAAAAAAGAACAGTGATATTCGAGACATGAATTTTCGTACGATAGTTGTGTTCATTGAGAACTAAAAGTTTTGATATTTTTAAAACGCTAATTGGGATGAAAAATATTACAGCCAAAGACAGCAATCGACTAACGATCCCGATGTTGCCATGGTTTCATTCCGTTTCATCTCCTCTAGGTGTTTTGTGTTTGACTGTTTTATTAGTATTCAGTTCAGTAGTAAAAACGGCGATGAAAACTGACATCGAGTTATTGAAAGTCCAATTGCTATTCTTATAAACATATTTGATAGTGAAAAACGGTTGGATTATCTTGAGTTTAATGGAACTCATCACGCATCCTAATAATTGTCACAGGTCAATAGCATATTAATCGCTCTTTAGGTAACCTATTAGCGTATGTGATAATCGGGAAATCTTTTAAAGATGATTTTTTTTGTTTATCTAAGTTTGCAAAATTTAAAAGCGGGAAAGAGAGGGAAGATGTGAAGGAATAGTTTAACAAAATTATATTTGTAGATGGGTTAAAACAAGTACCATGACTAAAATGTTTGTAACATGAATCAAATTTAAAGTAATTGCTTCAAGTGTAATAGAGAAACTAAGTTCAGCTGGATCTTGACAATTTCCGCCTTGGAAATGAAAGATTTGGTTGTTCGTTAACACATAAATAAATTACTACAGTAAAGTTGAATAACAACTAATAAATTAAATAAAAATGTTAAAGAAAGGGAGATGTGGTGGATGCCTTTATTGGTAAGCATATAATAATTATATTGAATGCGCAACTGTATGTGCAGAATCATCTCCGGTGCAGTGGACTCGTGTGCACGATGAACGATCGCGTCGCGCTCAGTTAGGTTGGAAGTCTCAAACTTATCGGTCACACTTCATGTGTAGATACACGCGGTCACCACAAGGTTATTTAATGCTACTGATTATGTCCATTGCTTATATTCCATTTAATTGAATATTATTACACTAAACACAACTTTCACCACAATATTACAACAAAATAAAATGGAGCGTTTGGCACGGTATGTCCACGCATCCCTCCTCCCCTGTAGATTCTATGAAATGTGATCCGTTCATAGAATCCTCTCTGCGGTAAACACAACGCAGTAGGGCTGGCCGCTTTAATTTTATTAATAATGACAATAAAAGTGCTTGGGGCGTAATCTAATCACAAGACTTTCCAGCATGCTTTCATCGGACTGGCTGCGTTTGTGTTAGATTAGATTAGATAAGATTAATTATAACACTGTAAGAATTATGGTTCAACAAGCCCATTATCATGATGCTCCACCTCCCCTTTCAATTTAAAGTGTTCTTAATGCAAGCTCGCGGTAAAAATATCAATCACTGCAGATCAATCACTATCAACAACAATAAACAAATGCAATGATCACCATCACAGCCACACTATTTCATTCAATCTTGAATGCAACCTTTTGTTCACTTCAAAACACGCTGCTCTGCGCACCACCATTCAACGCGATGTCGTTAGATAATTAGATTTTCGTGATATTCAGTGTTAGGAAAATAGTGAAATTTCCGTGAAACTATTCGAATTTAAATAACTTTGCAGTGTTCTGGTCACGCACTGCGTCGAGGCCAATGTGTAGGAATTACATTTAATTAGAGAAAATGGACGAAAAGCCGTGTTTGTTTTCGTCCGAATATCGCCACCAGTTCAGATCCATTTGCACGGGTAAACGAAACACCGCCACCAGCATCGTCATTCATTCAAGAGCATCACCAATGGAACACAGATCAACAGATGTGACATCTTAACTCGATAGTGTGATACCTTCATCTGGGGGTGAAATTTGGAACTTTTTGAATACTGTCCAAAGTGTTAGCCTGAACCAAAAACGTTCGAAATAACTAGTCTGTTTGTCTGTGCCCGGTCGGTTTGTTATATTTATAATCAATGACCTGCATTTTCCGCTCTCCCTCTGTTTTGGCGTCGTCGTCCCGTTGACGCAAATCTAGTTCACCTCGTAACGGTCGGGTACGGCGTCACGGTGGGATGGACCGCTCCCATCATCCCGTTGCTCCGCTCCGAGGACACTCCGCTGCCGGCGGGGCCCATCACGGTGGAGCAGGCATCCTGGATCGGGTCCTCGTTGTGCATCGGCGGCATGACCGGCACCGTGCTATTTGCCCTAATTCACACGTACTTTGGCAAAAAGATTGGACTCCTGCTGCTGGCCGTGCCACATCTCGTAAGTCACGTGTTTTTTTCGATGAAGTTGTCAACATGTGTGTTTTCTTGCGCTATCCTTTTCCTTTTTTTACATTGTAGATCCTGTGGAGCCTGATTTGGGCGGGGGACAACGTGTACTACATCTACGTGGCCCGGGTTCTATCCGGCGTTACCGGCGGGGGTCTGCTCACCATTGTGCCGCTGTTTGTGGCCGATATCGCCGATAGGAAGTACGTGCTACATTGTGTACGTGTGTGTATATGTTTTCCGTTTTCCGTATGGTAGAGTTTTCTGAGTTTCGTTGAAAATGAAGCATCAAATTTCAAAGCGAAAAAAAAATAACCCAAGATTTGTATTCATCAATGGAGACGTGTGGTATTAATCTTTTACCTGAAATATCATGCGTCTCCATGAAAATTTAATTTAATTACTGACCCATTTGTTGACTGATAGCCATATTCAAGTAAAAGTTATTTTATTACAATAAAATAAAACATTGAAACATTATCGAGACTTCGGTAGATACCACGCAATTAAGGTTTAATTTAACCATTCTAACTAATATAAATTTCAATAAAGTCAACCCGAGAGTTAAAATAATGGGAATACATAATCCCATATCGCATCAAAGCAGAGACCAAAAAACGACAAAAAATTTCGTGTTTCAATTGTTTTTCAAGGAGTTCGGATAATTGAGCCTTGACTGTATTTCTAAGAGGATAGTGAGCAGATTTTTGATCGAATGACTTTGAAGTTGTTAAATTTTTTATTTATTTTTAAGGCTGGTACAAATTTGCTGGCCCCCGAAAAATCAGGGGGCAAAATTTTCAAAAAACTTCAAAATTTCAATAAAATTTAAAGTGCAATCAGCTGAAATCAATTTAAAATACATTCCCCTGCGTTTATAATCATTTTTAGCAAGTTTCATTTTAAAACACTTTTTCCATGCAAATGTTGAAACTATGGCTTGTTATTTCAATATTTTTTATTTTTCTTTTTTTATTAATATTTTTTTAATTATATAAATTTCAATCTTTGTGGAATGCTAGGCTTTTGCGCTTCAGTATTGACCCGAAAAAATAGAAGCAATATATTTAATTCTATTTTTTTCAAAAATTAAATGAAATTTCATGCAATCATTCGAAAACAATATACACAGAAAAAAAATATTTTCGAGAAATATTACATAAAAAATGTGTAAAAATGTGAACCTGATGAATATTTATCAAAAACGGATGAAACTTCATCATTTTCTGGGGTAAAATTAATCATTCTTTTGCCACAAAATCTGTCACCATTTCCTGATGAATATTACCATCATTTTTTTTCTGTGTAAACTGCATGTAATCGAGCTAAAAATCATTTTTTAGTTCGTTTAAGCTTGTATAAACCTGTTTAATATTAGAGATATATCAGATTACAGTAATGCTAATAAATTACAGCAAAAAAAAAAAAAAAAAAATCATTCGAACTTGTGTAATTCTCTATCAGTTCACACGAAATCGAGAAAAGTTGCCCCGACCCCTCTTCGATTTGCGTGAAACTTTGTCCTATTGGGTAATCGTTGTCTCTTATCACGAATCCGAGGTCCGTTTTTTTATATCTCGTGACGGAGGAGCGGTACGTCCCCTTTCATTTTTGAACATGCGAAAAAAAGAGGTGTTTTTCAATAATTTGCACTTTGAAATGGTGATGAGATAGAAATTTGGTTCCAAAGGGAATTTTTATGTAAAATTAGACGCCCGATTTGATGGCGTACTCAGAATTCCGAAAAAACTTATTTTTCATCGAAAAAAACACTAAAAAAGTTCTAAAAACTCTGCCATTTTCCGTTACTCGACTGTAAAAAAATTTGGAACATGTCATTTTATGGGAAATTTGATGTTCTTTTCGAATCATACATTGATACATTGATACATTGATCCAGAAGGGTCGTTTTTTCAATGAGAACAAAATTTTTCATTTTAAAATTTCGTGTTTTTTCTAACTTTGTAGGTTTATTTTTTAGAGTGTTACAATGTTCTACAAAGTTGTAGACCAGACAATTACAAAAATTTTGATATGTTAACATAAGGGGTTTGCTAGTAAACATCACAAGTTATCGCGATTTTACGATTTTTTTTTTGAAAAAAATACTTTTTGTGTTTCTCTTTGTTTTGTTGTCCGTGTCTGTCGCGGGCGACCATAAACGGCCATTATCAACGACGACCAACTTTTTCAAAACTTTTTGTTCGTAAAATCGCGATAACACGTGATGTTTAGAAGTAAACCCCTTATGTTTGTATATCAAAATTTTTGTAATTGTCTGCTCTACAACTTTGTAGAACATTATTACACTCCAAAAAATAACCCTGCAAAGTTAGAAAAAAACACAAGATTTTAAAATGAAATTTGTTGTTCTAAATGAAAAATGACTCTTCCGGGTCAATGTAGATTCGAAAAGAACATTGAATCTCCCATAAAATGACATGTTCCAAAAAAAAATTTACAGTCGAGTAACGGAAAATGGCAGTGTTGTTAAAACTTTTTCTGTGTTTTTTTCGATGAAAAATACGATTTTCTGGAATTCTGAGTACGCCATCAAATTGGGTGTCTAATTTTACATAAGAGTCCCTTTGACACCAAATTTCTATCTCATCACCGTTTCAGGCTGCAAATGATTGAAAAACACCTCTTTTTTCGCATGTTCAAAAATTGAAGGGGTCGTACCGCCCCTCCGTCACGAGATATCAAAAAACGGACCTCAGATTCATGATCAGGGACAAAAGTTACCTCTTGAGACGAAGTTTCACGCAAATCGAAGAGGGGTCGAGGCAACTTTTCCCGATTTCGTGTGAGTTGGTAGAGAATTACCCATTGAATTGTTGAAAATTAATTGTGGCTTGTAATTTCAATTATTTCGCTATAAAAGACGCAACTTTTGGTACCCAGACATGTATAGGCCATCGCTAAAACTTTAAAGTTATCGCAGTTTTAGTGAAAAAAGTTGATTTTTGCCGATTTCGTCATTTTCCGGTTTCGGCGCGCGGCGCGTCGTAAAACACGGATTTTATTTTCAAAAAATCATATCTCGGAATCCTGTTAATGAACTCCTCCCATTTTTTAGTATGTTACGTAAAAATGTCCGGGGAATCCGATAAAAATATTTTCAGACATAGGCTTTTTGGTCCAGACACCGTCAAAACGGCATTTTAATGTTTCATACGCCCTTTTCATATGTTAGGCTAGATTTTTGAAACTTCTTATTATTTTTTTTTGAAAGACCAACTTATCACCTTTTATTTGCGTATAAGACAATTGAAATCGGTTAAAATGGCGAGGAGTTATGATTTTTCGAAAAAAGTGGATTTTGCGAAAATCGACGAAAATGGCCATTTTTCAGACCACCCTAACACGGCGTAGGTCACCCTAATGGTCAATTAAAAAAATTACGGGTCTTATTATTTCGGCCAGGGAACCTCCAGAAAAATTTTGAGCCCGATCCGAGCACTTTTGTTTTTTTCCATGCTGTTTTCGTGGGGAATTGCTGTATAAAAAAAAACTCTGCGATTTTTTTGGGAAAAAGGGTGCGCAATTCTTACAGAAAATTTAACAAGTATCCAATAAAACCTAAATAACTTGTTAACCCTTAATTCCAATTACTTTGCGTGCTTCAGGAATAATGTTCCCTGCTATATTTCAGATAAGAGTTGATATGATTTGCACAATACAAAATTGAAAATGGCGAAATTTTGTCACATAGGAAAAATGTTTAATAACTTCAAACGATAATAACTTTAATTTTCCCGGTGAAAGAATTTCGTTCACCACGTAAATGAAAAGGGATGTTCCAAACTTGCATATACCGTCATCAAGGGTGACATTTGGGTGAGATTGTAAAGTATTTTTTTCCCATGACCCATGAAGAGTATCGGGGCCGCATTTACTAAGCGGATTCAGTGGCTTTTTCTTAACTCAATGTTAACATGTTGAGGTAAATGTTAACATTCCATAGGTCGCCTTCCCTAAGGTGTCGTAATAAGGTCCAGCTTGTGTATGAACCAATCTTATCCCCCAGACTAAATGTCACCCCTGTTTATTAAATAGTTTTCTTGCTATTTCTCAAAAAATACAACCTCATTAAAAGAAACCTCGTGATCAATGTGCTCTGATGTTGGTTAAACTTTCAACGTTTGTTGATAAAATTGCCAGTATTCAAAACTTAAACCAATTTCCAGTACCGAAAAGGACCTAATAAAAATAATTTTATGAAAAAAAAAAACTTAAACCAAACAAACAATCATTATTGTGGTAAGTAACTCATACCTTCCGATTTCCAACTTTTTCAATAAATTTCAATTCAATACCACAATGAGGTGTTAGTCCGATTTCCCTCCTGATTCGGGACATCCTATCGAACCCTTGCCGTTGTAACACACCCATTTGTGGCTCACACAAATCCCAAACCCAGAACCCCGAGAAAAAGGGTCCACCGATTTCACCCTCAATTTGTTGTTTATGTTTTGCTCACCGGAACCGCCACACATCACCTCTTCATTTTCCACCTTTTGAGACTTTACCCATTCCTAACATTTTATATCTTCCAGAATCCGTGGCGCGCTCGGTTCGCTGACAATCCTGCACATAAACTTTGGCGTCCTGGCGTCCTACACGGCCGGAACCTATCTGCCGTACTACCGGATCCCGCCCATCATGCTCGTCCTGCCGGTGGCCTACCTGGCGCTGGTGTCCTTCCTGCCCGAAACGCCCTACTGTCTGCTGCGGAAGGGCCGCGTCGACCAGGCGGAAAAATCGCTCATGTTTTACCGGAACGTGACCGATGACAGCGATGGGGCCGGAGCTGGGACGACCGGGGCGACCCGCAAAACGCTCGCCTTCCAGTACGAGTTCGATGCCCTGAAGGCGTTCGTCCTGGCCGAGCGGACCCGGCAAGGGATCACGCTGGCCGATTTCCGTACGTAGGGTTGAAAAGTTGTGTTTGTGTTTGCGTGTTTGTGTGTGTGTGTCTTCCTAAAATTTGTGTGATAATTAGTTAACCAGATTGAAATGAGTGTTTTCGGGTTAGGTTACGGCGTTCTATTTGTGAATTACAAATGTGGGTCTGGAGTTAGCAAGTTCCAACACAATTTGTCAGCAATGATGTGGTAGAATTTGGAAGGGCGATAATGGTATTTGTGTTTGGCATACAAATTAGCAAGACCTCTTCCTGTTGGAATTTGCTATATTTCTGTTCATTTACGGAAACCCAACACAAAAATTATTCCTCACCTTCTTTTTACAAAAATACAAAAATACAAAAAAATACAAAAATACAAAAATACAAAAATACAAAAATACAAAAATACAAAAATACAAAAATACAAAAATACAAAAATACAAAAATACAAAAATACAAAAATACAAAAATACAAAAATACAAAAATACAAAAATACAAAAATACAAAAATACAAAAATACAAAAATACAAAAATACAAAAATACAAAAATACAAAAATACAAAAATACAAAAATACAAAAATACAAAAATACAAAAAAAATACAAAAATACAAAAATACAAAAATACAAAAATACAAAAATACAAAAATACAAAAATACAAAAATACAAAAATACAAAAATACAAAAATACAAAAATACAAAAATACAAAAATACAAAAATACAGAAATACAAAAATACAAAAATACAAAAATACTTTTTCATTTCATGTTTATTTGTAGCATTATTTCATATACAATTTGATAATATTATTTACAGAGTGTAGTGTTATGGAGCACCTTTCAACTACGATTTGATACATTTATCAATAGATACATTTAGGCAAGGATTTGGGTTTAGAAAAGAGCAGGAAAAGTTCACAAAAAAACTGCTACAATTACTTTGGGGAGGGGATAGGGGGAGGGAAAGCTTATAATTAGATCACAGATGGAGATGTCAGCTGGTCACTGACGGCGTAATTTCCTGCGCTGCTGAAAACTCAAACAGCACACACGTATTTTATCATCAACTCCGAGAGAGCCATGAATTGCTGCTGCTTGTTGCGGCAGCTACTCAGCCGTTGGTACATGTCCCTCGCAAGGATGAGGAACTCCGTCAGCGAGAACAGGTCACCGTCGGCAGCGTTGTCCTGCAACGGGGCAGGTTCCAGGCCGGCTGCAGCAACGCTTGCATATGTCCGCGACCATCCGGGAGGATGCGCCGAACTGCGATCAGCCGCGGGTTTAGTCGGTGAACTGGCAGGTGGCTTCCTCTTCTTCTCCTGCTGCTCGATGTACGACTTCCGGGAAGTACATCCACGGAAGTTAGCGGTGTGATTGCCGCCGCAGTTAGCGCACTTCACGCTGGACTTGTGTTTTTCGGCGTTTCCGCCATCTTGTAGGGCCGCCTTCCGGGGTAGAGAGCAGCCTTCGGTGTTGTGCTCCTTGCCACACTTTACGCATCGCGGGGGCAGATTGCAATTCCGAGATCCGTGTCCAAACTTCTGGCATCGGTGGCATTGCGCAGCATCAGTCGGTTTCTTCGTGAAAAACCTCCAATTCACGATGTATCCAGAAAGGGTTTTCACCTGTCGGAGGTCTTGTAATTTGACAGTCCCTTTGTCAAAGTACAGCAGGTACAGTACATGTGTACCGGTTGCCGTACTCTTTTTCGAGAGCACCTTAACTTCGCGTGGAGCAATGTCAAAGTCCTCGAGTTCCTTCGTGACCTCAGGGATGCTCATCTCCCCAAGACCCTGTAAAACTATTTTTACCGGTTTTTGGCCTCGGCAGTCGTGCGTGAAAAATTTCACATTTTCGGCCTTGAAAATCTCCAAAACCTTGGTGTAGTCCGCTTGGCCCAACGCAAGAACTTGCACCGCCACTTTGGTCACCTTGATGAAGTATTGAACGTTTGACGGTATCAATAAATCATCAACGGTGGCCGCTAGTGTGTCGATGACGTGAATCATCGGTGGCCTATCTCGAACCCTAGGCAGAGCACACTTGAGCATTTGTGCTTTCTTCGCCTCGTCTGCAGCTGGGCTATTGTTCTCCTGCTGTGTCGTACTTTTGTCGCCGTCTTCACTGTCGGTCAACATCTCGAACGAATTTGTTGTTGGAATTGTGATTCCCGTTTTGCTGGAGGATGGACCTGGTCCACCGGCTCCGGACGATTGTTGCGGCTTACCGGAGGCTGACTCGGACTGCTGCTTGCTGGTAAGTCCACGTGTCCGGACGGGGCTTCTGGAAACAGTCACCTTGCCGTCCGCTGAAGTCAGCAAAATTGCTGGTGTTTTTGCTGCCGGCGAGGGGCTCTTGTGGATGCGGTACAAAGAGCTGTTTTGGCCGCGTCCCCGAGCCGAACTCGAGTTGCCACGGCCGCGGCCCTTTTTACCCATCGCGTGGGAGCACACTCGCGGTTAATTAACGACCGTAAATCAGAAAAATCGGTGAAAAATCGCGGAGCGCAAAAACTTGTTGTTATTGGCTACTGGTGTTGCCAGTCCGATGAAATACAAAAATACAAAAATACAAAAATACAAAAATACAAAAATACAAAAATACAAAAATACAAAAATACAAAAATACAAAAATACAAAAATACAAAAATACAAAAATACAAAAATACAAAAATACAAAAATACAAAAATACAAAAATACAAAAATACAAAAATACAAAAATACAAAATACAAAAATACAAAAATACAAAAATACAAAAATACAAAAATACAAAAATACAAAAATACAAAAATACAAAAATACAAAAATACAAAAATACAAAAATACAAAAATACAAAAATACAAAAATACAAAAATACAAAAATACAAAAATACAAAAATACAAAAATACAAAAATACAAAAATACAAAAATACAAAAA